>NW_027473565.1:58980-174808 GCF_050947335.1 Megachile rotundata | reverse complement strand
TCGATAGCACGAAATTTACTATACTTATTACTCTTATTATTATCAACCTAACTCATATTATTAGCCATATTATGCTTATATGATCGATACAACGACAATTACTATACTTATTAATCTTATTTTTATCAACCTAACTCATATTATTAGCCATATTATGCTTAAATGATCGATAGAACGACAATTACTATACTTATTACTCTTATTATTATGAATCTAACTCATATTATTAACCATGTTATGCAGATACGATCGATAGAACTACCATTACTATACTTATTACTCTTATTATTATCAATCTAACTCATATTATTAGCCGTATTATGCTTATTTGATCGACAGAACGACAATTACTATACTTATTACTCTTATTATTTTAAATCTAACTCATATTATTAACCATATTATGCTGATATGATCGATAGAACTACAATTACCATACTCATTACTCTTATTATTATCAATCTAACTCATATTATTAACCATATTATGCTTATATGATCGATAGAACGACAATTACTATACTTACTACACTCACTATTATCAATCTAACTCATGTTATTAACCATATTATGCAGATATGATCGATAGAACGACAATTACTATACTTATTACTCTTACTATTATCAATCTATCTCATATTATTAGCCATATTATGCATATATGATCGATAGAACGACAATTACTGTACTTATTACTCTTATCATTATCGATCTAACTCATATTATTAGCCATATTATGCATATATGATCGATAGAACGACAATTACTATACTTATTACTCTTATTATTATCAATCTAACTCATATTATTAGCCATATTATGCTTATATGATGGACAGAACGACAATTACTATACTTATTACACACACTGTTATCAATCTAACTCATATTATTAACCATATTATGCTAATTTGATCGATAGAACGACAATCACTGTACTTATTACTCTTATTATTATCAACCTAACTCATATTATTAGCCATATTATGCTTATATGATCGATAGAACGACAATTACTATACTTATTATTCTTATTTTTATCAACCTAACTCATATTATTAGCCATATTATGCTTATATGATCGATAGAACGACAATTACTATACTTATTACGCTTATTATTATAAATCTAATTCATATTATTAGCCATATTATGCTTGTATGATCGATAGCACGACATTTACTATACTTATTACTCTTATCATTATCGATCTAACTGATATTATTAGCCATATTATGCTTATATGATCGATAGAACGACAATTACTATACTTATTACTCTTATTATTATAAATCTAACTCATATTATTAGCCATATTATGCTTATATGATCGATAGAACTACAATTACTATACTTATTACTCTTATTATTATCAATCTAACTCATATTATTAGCCGTATTATGCTTAAATGATCGATAGAACGACAATTACTATACTTATTACTCTTATTATTATCAATCTAACTCATATTATTAGCCGTATTATGCTTAAATGATCGATAGAACGACAATTACTATACTCACTCCTCTTAATATTATCAATCCAACTCATATTATTAGTCATATTATGCTTATATGATCGACAGAACGACAATTACTATACTTATTACACTTACTATTATCAATCTAACTCATATTATTAGCCATGTTATGCCTATATGATCGATAGAACGACAATTACTATACTTATTACACTTACTATTATCAATCTAACTCATATTATTAGCCATATTATGCCTATATGATCGATAGAACGACAATTACTACACTTATTACTCTTACTATTATCAATCTAACTCATATTATTAGCCATATTATGCAGATATGATCCATAGAACTACAATTACTATACACATTACTCTTATTATTATCAATCTAACTCATATTATTAGCCATATTATGCATATATGATCTATAGAACGACAATTACTGTACTTATTACTCTTATCATTATCGATCTAACTCATATTATTAGCCATATTATGCTTATATGATCGACAGAACGACAATTACTATACTTATTACCCACACTGTTATCAATCTAACTCATATTATTAACCATATTATGCTAATTTGATCGATAGAACGACAATCACTATACTTATTACTCTTATTATTATCAATCTAACTCATATTATTAGCCATATTATGCTTAAATGATCGATAGAACGACAATTACTATACTTATTACTCTTATTATTATCAATCTAACTCATATTATTAGCCGTATTATGCTTATATGATCGATAGAACGAAAATTACTGTACTTATTACTCTTATCATTATCGATCTAACTCCTATTATTAGCCATATTATGCTTATATGATCGATGGAACGACAATTACTGTACTTGTTGCTCTTATCATTATCGATCTAACTCATATTATTAGCCATATTATGCTTACATGATCGATAGAACGACAATTACTATACTTATTACTCTTATTATTATGAATCTAACTCATATTATTAACCATATTATGCAGATATGATCGATAGAACAACAATTACTATACTCACTACTCTTACTATTATCAACCTAACTCATATTATTAACCATATTATGCTAATTTGATCGATAGAACGACAATCGCTATACTTATTACTCTTATTATTATCAACCTAACTCATATTATTAGCCATATTATGCTTATATGATCGATAGAACGACAATTACTATACTTATTATTCTTATTTTTATCAACCTAACTCATATTATTAGCCATATTATGCTTATATGATCGATAGAACGACAATTACTATACTTATTACTCTTATTATTATCAATCTAACTCATATTATTAACCATATTATGCAGATATGACCGTTAGAACTATAATTACTATACTCATTACTCTTATTATTATCAATCTAACTCATAGTATTAGCCATATTATGCTTATATGATCGATGGAACGACAATTACTGTACTTGTTGCTCTTATCATTATCGATCTAACTCAGATTATTAGGCATATTATGCTTATGTGATCGATAGAACGACAATTACTATACTTATTACTCTTATTATTATAAATCTAACTCATATTATTAGCCATATTATGCTTATATGATCGATAGAACGACAATTACTATACTTATTATTCTTATTTTTATCAACCTAACTCATATTATTAGCCATATTATGCTTATATGATCGATAGAACGACAATTACTATACTTATTACACTCACTATTATCAATCTAACTCATGTTATTAACCATATTATGCAGATATGATCGATAGCACGACATTTAATATACTTATTACTCTTATTATTATCAATCTAACTCATATTATTAGCCATATTATGCTTAAATGATCGATAGAACGACGATTACTATCCTTATTACTCTTATTATTATCAATCAAAGTCATATTATTAGCCTTATTATGCTTATATGATCGACAGAACGACAATTACTATACTTATTACACTCACTGTTATCAATCTAACTCACATTATTAACCATATTATGCTAATTTGATCGATAGAACGACAATCACTATACTTATTACTCTTATTATTATCAATCTAACTCATATTATTAGCCATATTATGCTTAAATGATCGATAGAACGACAATTACTATACTTATTACTCTTATTATTATAAATCTAACCCATATTATTAGCCGTATTATGCTTATATGATCGACAGAACGACAATTACTTTACTTTATTACACTCACTGTTATCAATCTAACTCACATTATTAACCATATTGTGCTAATTTGATCGATAGAACGACAATCACTATACTTATTACTCTTATTATTATCAATCTAACTCATATTATTAGCCATATTATGCTTAAATGATCGATAGAACGACAATTACTATACTTATTACTCTTATTATTATCAATCTAACCCATATTATTAGCCGTATTATGCTTATATGATCGATAGAACGACAATTACTGTACTTATTACTCTTATCATTATCGATCTAACTCATATTATGAGCCATATTATGCTTATATGATCGATAGAACGACAATAACTATACTTATTATTCTTATTTTTATCAACCTAACTCATATTATTAGCCATGTTATGCTTAAATGATCGACAGAACGACAATTACTATACTTATTACACACACTGTTATCAATCTAACTCATATTATTAACCATATTATGCTAATTTGATCGATAGAACGACAATCACTATACTTATTACTCTTATTATTATCAACCTAACTCATATTATTAGCCATATTATGCTTATTTGATCGATAGAACGACAATTACTATACTTATTACTCTTATTATTATAAATCTAACTCATATTATTAACCATATTATGCTGATATGATCGATAGAACTACAATTACCATACTCATTACTCTTATTATTATCAATCTAACTCATATTATTAACCATATTATGCTTATATGATCGATAGAACGACAATTACTATACTTACTACACTCACTATTATCAATCTAACTCATGTTATTAACCATATTATGCAGATATGATCGATAGAACGACAATTACTATACTTATTACTCTTACTATTATCAATCTATCTCATATTATTAGCCATATTATGCATATATGATCGATAGAACGACAATTACTGTACTTATTACTCTTATCATTATCGATCTAACTCATATTATTAGCCATATTATGCATATATGATCGATAGAACGACAATTACTATACTTATTACTCTTATTATTATCAATCTAACTCATATTATTAGCCATATTATGCTTATATGATGGACAGAACGACAATTACTATACTTATTACACACACTGTTATCAATCTAACTCATATTATTAACCATATTATGCTAATTTGATCGATAGAACGACAATCACTGTACTTATTACTCTTATTATTATCAACCTAACTCATATTATTAGCCATATTATGCTTATATGATCGATACAACGACAATTACTATACTTATTATTCTTATTTTTATCAACCTAACTCATATTATTAGCCATATTATGCTTAAATGATCGATAGAACGACAATTACTATACTTATTACTCTTATTATTATGAATCTAACTCATATTATTAACCATATTATGCTTATATTATCGATAGAACAATTACTATACTTATTATTCTTATTTTTATCAACCTAACTCATATTATTAGCCATGTTATGCTTAAATGATCGACAGAACGACAATTACTATACTTATTACACACACTGTTATCAATCTAACTCATATTATTAACCATATTATGCTAATTTGATCGATAGAACGACAATCACTATACTTATTACTCTTATTATTATCAACCTAACTCATATTATTAGCCATATTATGCTTATTTGATCGATAGAACGACAATTACTATACTTATTACTCTTATTATTATAAATCTAACTCATATTATTAACCATATTATGCTGGTATGATCGATAGAACTACAATTACCATACTCATTACTCTTATTATTATCAATCTAACTCATATTATTAACCATATTATGCTTATATGATCGATAGAACGACAATTACTATACTTACTACACTCACTATTATCAATCTAACTCATGTTATTAACCATATTATGCAGATATGATCGATAGAACGACAATTACTATACTTATTACTCTTACTATTATCAATCTATCTCATATTATTAGCCATATTATGCATATATGATCGATAGAACGACAATTACTGTACTTATTACTCTTATCATTATCGATCTAACTCATATTATTAGCCATATTATGCATATATGATCGATAGAACGACAATTACTATACTTATTACTCTTATTATTATCAATCTAACTCATATTATTAGCCATATTATGCTTATATGATGGACAGAACGACAATTACTATACTTATTACACACACTGTTATCAATCTAACTCATATTATTAACCATATTATGCTAATTTGATCGATAGAACGACAATCACTGTACTTATTACTCTTATTATTATCAACCTAACTCATATTATTAGCCATATTATGCTTATATGATCAATAGAACGACAATTACTATACTTATTATTCTTATTTTTATCAACCTAACTCATATTATTAGCCATATTATGCTGGTATGATCGATAGAACGACAATTACTATACTTATTGCTCTTATTATTATCAATCTAACTCATATTATTAGCCATATTATGCTTATATGATCGATAGAACTACAATTACTATACTTATTACTCTTATTATTATCTATCTAACTCATATTATTAACCATATTATGCTTATATGATCGATAGAACGACAATCACTATACTTATTACTCTTATTATTATCCACCTAACTCATATTATTACCCATATTATGCTTATATGATCGATAGAACGACAATCACGATACTTATTACTCTTATTATTATCCACCTAACTCATATTATTACCCATATTATGCAGATATGATCGATAGATCGACAATTACTATACTTATTACACTCACTATTATCAATCTAACTCATATTATTAACAATATTATGCAGATATGATCGATAGCACGAAATTTACTATACTTATTACTCTTATTATTATCAACCTAACTCATATTATTAGCCATATTATGCTTATATGATCGATACAACGACAATTACTATACTTATTATTCTTATTTTTATCAACCTAACTCATATTATTAGCCATATTATGCTTAAATGATCGATAGAACGACAATTACTATACTTATTACTCTTATTATTATGAATCTAACTCATATTATTAACCATGTTATGCAGATACGATCGATAGAACTACAATTACTATACTTATTACTCTTATTATTATCAATCTAACTCATATTATTAGCCGTATTATGCTTATTTGATCGATAGAACGACAATTACTATACTTATTACTCTTATTATTATAAATCTAACTCATATTATTAACCATATTATGCTGATATGATCGATAGAACTACAATTACCATACTCATTACTCTTATTATTATCAATTTAACTCATATTATTAACCATATTATGCTTATATGATCGATAGAACGACAATTACTATACTTACTACACTCACTATTATCAATCTAACTCATGTTATTAACCATATTATGCAGATATGATCGATAGAACGACAATTACTATACTTATTACTCTTACTATTATCAATCTATCTCATATTATTAGCCATATTATGCATATATGATCGATAGAACGACAATTACTGTACTTATTACTCTTATCATTATCGATCTAACTCATATTATTAGCCATATTATGCATATATGATCGATAGAACGACAATTACTATACTTATTACTCTTATTATTATCAATCTAACTCATATTATTAGCCATATTATGCTTATATGATGGACAGAACGACAATTACTATACTTATTACACACACTGTTATCAATCTAACTCATATTATTAACCATATTATGCTAATTTGATCGATAGAACGACAATCACTGTACTTATTACTCTTATTATTATCAACCTAACTCATATTATTAGCCGTATTATGCTTATTTGATCGATAGAACGACAATTACTATACTTATTACTCTTATTATTATAAATCTAACTCATATTATTAACCATATTATGCTGATATGATCGATAGAACTACAATTACCATACTCATTACTCTTATTATTATCAATTTAACTCATATTATTAACCATATTATGCTTATATGATCGATAGAACGACAATTACTATACTTACTACACTCACTATTATCAATCTAACTCATGTTATTAACCATATTATGCAGATATGATCGATAGAACGACAATTACTATACTTATTACTCTTACTATTATCAATCTATCTGATATTATTAGCCATATTATGCATATATGATCGATAGAACGACAATTACTGTACTTATTACTCTTATCATTATCGATCTAACTCATATTATTAGCCATATTATGCATATATGATCGATAGAACGACAATTACTATACTTATTACTCTTATTATTATCAATCTAACTCATATTATTAGCCATATTATGCTTATATGATGGACAGAACGACAATTACTATACTTATTACTCTTATTATTATAAATCTAACTCATATTATCAGCCATATTATGCTTGTATGATCGATAGAACGACAATTACTATACTTATTGCTCTTATTATTATCAATCTAACTCATATTATTAGCCATATTATGCTTATATGATCGATAGAACTACAATTACTATACTTATTACTCTTATTATTATCTATCTAACTCATATTATTAACCATATTATGCTTATATGATCGATAGAACGACAATCACTATACTTATTACTCTTATTATTATCCACCTAACTCATATTATTACCCATATTATGCTTATATGATCGATAGAACGACAATCACGATACTTATTACTCTTATTATTATCCACCTAACTCATATTATTACCCATATTATGCAGATATGATCGATAGATCGACAATTACTATACTTATTACACTCACTATTATCAATCTAACTCATATTATTAACAATATTATGCAGATATGATCGATAGCACGAAATTTACTATACTTATTACTCTTATTATTATCAACCTAACTCATATTATTAGCCATATTATGCTTATATGATCGATACAACGACAATTACTATACTTATTATTCTTATTTTTATCAACCTAACTCATATTATTAGCCATATTATGCTTAAATGATCGATAGAACGACAATTACTATACTTATTACTCTTATTATTATGAATCTAACTCATATTATTAACCATGTTATGCAGATACGATCGATAGAACTACAATTACTATACTTATTACTCTTATTATTATCAATCTAACTCATATTATTAGCCGTATTATGCTTATTTGATCGATAGAACGACAATTACTATACTTATTACTCTTATTATTATAAATCTAACTCATATTATTAACCATATTATGCTGATATGATCGATAGAACTACAATTACCATACTCATTACTCTTATTATTATCAATTTAACTCATATTATTAACCATATTATGCTTATATGATCGATAGAACGACAATTACTATACTTACTACACTCACTATTATCAATCTAACTCATGTTATTAACCATATTATGCAGATATGATCGATAGAACGACAATTACTATACTTATTACTCTTACTATTATCAATCTATCTCATATTATTAGCCATATTATGCATATATGATCGATAGAACGACAATTACTGTACTTATTACTCTTATCATTATCGATCTAACTCATATTATTAGCCATATTATGCATATATGATCGATAGAACGACAATTACTATACTTATTACTCTTATTATTATCAATCTAACTCATATTATTAGCCATATTATGCTTATATGATGGACAGAACGACAATTACTATACTTATTACACACACTGTTATCAATCTAACTCATATTATTAACCATATTATGCTAATTTGATCGATAGAACGACAATCACTGTACTTATTACTCTTATTATTATCAACCTAACTCATATTATTAGCCGTATTATGCTTATTTGATCGATAGAACGACAATTACTATACTTATTACTCTTATTATTATAAATCTAACTCATATTATTAACCATATTATGCTGATATGATCGATAGAACTACAATTACCATACTCATTACTCTTATTATTATCAATTTAACTCATATTATTAACCATATTATGCTTATATGATCGATAGAACGACAATTACTATACTTACTACACTCACTATTATCAATCTAACTCATGTTATTAACCATATTATGCAGATATGATCGATAGAACGACAATTACTATACTTATTACTCTTACTATTATCAATCTATCTGATATTATTAGCCATATTATGCATATATGATCGATAGAACGACAATTACTGTACTTATTACTCTTATCATTATCGATCTAACTCATATTATTAGCCATATTATGCATATATGATCGATAGAACGACAATTACTATACTTATTACTCTTATTATTATCAATCTAACTCATATTATTAGCCATATTATGCTTATATGATGGACAGAACGACAATTACTATACTTATTACTCTTATTATTATAAATCTAACTCATATTATCAGCCATATTATGCTTGTATGATCGATAGAACGACAATTACTATACTTATTGCTCTTATTATTATCAATCTAACTCATATTATTAGCCATATTATGCTTATATGATCGATAGAACTACAATTACTATACTTATTACTCTTATTATTATCTATCTAACTCATATTATTAACCATATTATGCTTATATGATCGATAGAACGACAATCACTATACTTATTACTCTTATTATTATCCACCTAACTCATATTATTACCCATATTATGCAGATATGATCGATAGATCGACAATTACTATACTTATTACACTCACTATTATCAATCTAACTCATATTATTAACAATATTATGCAGATATGATCGATAGCACGACATTTACTATACTTATTACTCTTATCATTATCGATCTAACTCATATTATTAGCCATATTATGCTTATATGATCGATAGAACGACAATTACTATACTTATTACTCTTATTATTATAAATCTAACTCATATTATTAGCCATATTATGCTTGTATGATCGATAGAACGACAATTACTATACTTATTGCTCTTATTATTATCAATCTAACTCATATTATTAGCCATATTATGCTTATATGATCGATAGAACTACAATTACTATACTTATTACTCTTATTATTATCTATCTAACTCATATTATTAACCATATTATGCTTATATGATCGATAGAACGACAATCACTATACTTATTACTCTTATTATTATCCACCTAACTCATATTATTACCCATATTATGCAGATATGATCGATAGATCGACAATTACTATACTTATTACACTCACTATTATCAATCTAACTCATATTATTAACAATATTATGCAGATATGATCGATAGCACGAAATTTACTATACTTATTACTCTTATTATTATCAACCTAACTCATATTATTAGCCATATTATGCTTATATGATCGATACAACGACAATTACTATACTTATTATTCTTATTTTTATCAACCTAACTCATATTATTAGCCATATTATGCTTAAATGATCGATAGAACGACAATTACTATACTTATTACTCTTATCATTATGAATCTAACTCATATTATTAACCATGTTATGCAGATACGATCGATAGAACTACAATTACTATACTTATTACTCTTATTATTATCAATCTAACTCATATTATTAGCCGTATTATGCTTATTTGATCGATAGAACGACAATTACTATACTTATTACTCTTATTATTATAAATCTAACTCATATTATTAACCATATTATGCTTATATGATCGATAGAACGACAATTACTATACTTATTATTCTTATTTTTATCAACCTAACTCATATTATTAGCCATATTATGCTTAAATGATCGATAGAACGACAATTACTATACTTATTACTCCTATTATTATGAATCTAACTCATATTATTAACCATATTATGCATATATGATCGATAGCACGACATTTACTATACTTATTACTCTTATCATTATCGATCTAACTCATATTATTAGCCATATTATGCTTATATGATCGATAGAACGACAATTACTATACTTATTACTCTTATTATTATAAATCTAACTCATATTATTAGCCATATTATGCTTGTATGATCGATAGAACGACAATTACTATACTTATTGCTCTTATTATTATCAATCTAACTCATATTATTAGCCATATTATGCTTATATGATCGATAGAACTACAATTACTATACTTATTACTCTTATTATTATCTATCTAACTCATATTATTAACCATATTATGCTTATATGATCGATAGAACGACAATCACTATACTTATTACTCTTATTATTATCCACCTAACTCATATTATTACCCATATTATGCAGATATGATCGATAGATCGACAATTACTATACTTATTACACTCACTATTATCAATCTAACTCATATTATTAACAATATTATGCAGATATGATTGATAGCACGACATTTACTATACTTATTACTCTTATCATTATCGATCTAACTCATATTATTAGCCATATTATACTTATATGATCGATAGAACGACAATTACTATACTTATTACTCTTATTATTATAAATCTAACTCATATTATTAGCCATATTATGCTTGTATGATCGATAGAACGACAATTACTATACTTATTGCTCTTATTATTATCAATCTAACTCATATTATTAGCCATATTATGCTTATATGATCGATAGAACTACAATTACTATACTTATTACTCTTATTATTATCTATCTAACTCATATTATTAACCATATTATGCTTATATGATCGATAGAACGACAATCACTATACTTATTACGCTTATTATTATCCACCTAACTCATATTATTACCCATATTATGCAGATATGATCGATAGATCGACAATTACTATACTTATTACACTCACTATTATCAATCTAACTCATATTATTAACAATATTATGCAGATATGATCGATAGCACGAAATTTACTATACTTATTACTCTTATTATTATCAACCTAACTCATATTATTAGCCATATTATGCTTATATGATCGATACAACGACAATTACTATACTTATTGCTCTTATTATTATCAATCTAACTCATATTATTAGCCATATTATGCTTATATGATCGATAGAACTACAATTACTATACTTATTACTGTTATTATTATCTATCTAACTCATATTATTAACCATATTATGCTTATATGATCGATAGAACGACAATCACTATACTTATTACTCTTATTATTATCCACCTAACTCATATTATTACCCATATTATGCAGATATGATCGATAGATCGACAATTACTATACTTATTACACTCACTATTATCAATCTAACTCATATTATTAACAATATTATGCAGATATGATCGATAGCACGAAATTTACTATACTTATTACTCTTATTATTATCAACCTAACTCATATTATTAGCCATATTATGCTTATATGATCGATACAACGACAATTACTATACTTATTATTCTTATTTTTATCAACCTAACTCATATTATTAGCCATATTATGCTTAAATGATCGATAGAACGACAATTACTATACTTATTACTCTTATCATTATGAATCTAACTCATATTATTAACCACGTTATGCAGATACGATCGATAGAACTACAATTACTATACTTATTACTCTTATTATTATCAATCTAACTCATATTATTAGCCGTATTATGCTTATTTGATCGATAGAACGACAATTACTATACTTATTACTCTTATTATTATAAATCTAACTCATATTATTAATCATATTATGCTTATATGATCGATAGAACGACAATTACTATACTTATTATTCTTATTTTTATCAACCTAACTCATATTATTAGCCATATTATGCTTAAATGATCGATAGAACGACAATTACTATACTTATTACTCCTATTATTATGAATCTAACTCATATTATTAACCATATTATGCATATATGATCGATAGCACGACATTTACTATACTTATTACTCTTATCATTATCGATCTAACTCATATTATTAGCCATATTATGCTTATATGATCGATAGAACGACAATTACTATACTTATTACTCTTATTATTATAAATCTAACTCATATTATTAGCCATATTATGCTTGTATGATCGATCGAACGACAATTACTATACTTATTGCTCTTATTATTATCAATCTAACTCATATTATTAGCCATATTATGCTTATATGATCGATAGAACTACAATTACTATACTTATTACTCTTATTATTATCTATCTAACTCATATTATTAACCATATTATGCTTATATGATCGATAGAACGACAATCACTATACTTATTACTCTTATTATTATCCACCTAACTCATATTATTACCCATATTATGCAGATATGATCGATAGATCGACAATTACTATACTTATTACACTCACTATTATCAATCTAACTCATATTATTAACAATATTATGCAGATATGATTGATAGCACGACATTTACTATACTTATTACTCTTATCATTATCGATCTAACTCATATTATTAGCCATATTATGCTTATATGATCGATAGAACGACAATTACTATACTTATTACTCTTATTATTATAAATCTAACTCATATTATTAGCCATATTATGCTTGTATGATCGATAGAACGACAATTACTATACTTATTGCTCTTATTATTATCAATCTAACTCATATTATTAGCCATATTATGCTTATATGATCGATAGAACTACAATTACTATACTTATTACTCTTATTATTATCTATCTAACTCATATTATTAACCATATTATGCTTATATGATCGATAGAACGGCAATCACTATACTTATTACTCTTATTATTATCCACCTAACTCATATTATTACCCATATTATGCAGATATGATCGATAGATCGACAATTACTATACTTATTACACTCACTATTATCAATCTAACTCATATTATTAACAATATTATGCAGATATGATCGATAGCACGAAATTTACTATACTTATTACTCTTATTATTATCAACCTAACTCATATTATTAGCCATATTATGCTTATATGATCGATACAACGACAATTACTATACTTATTATTCTTATTTTTATCAACCTAACTCATATTATTAGCCATATTATGCTTAAATGATCGATAGAACGACAATTACTATACTTATTACTCTTATCATTATGAATCTAACTCATATTATTAACCATGTTATGCAGATACGATCGATAGAACTACAATTACTATACTTATTACTCTTATTATTATCAATCTAACTCATATTATTAGCCGTATTATGCTTATTTGATCGATAGAACGACAATTACTATACTTATTACTCTTATTATTATAAATCTAACTCATATTATTAACCATATTATGCTGATATGATCGATAGAACTACAATTACCATACTCATTACTCTTATTATTATCAATTTAACTCATATTATTAACCATATTATGCTTATATGATCGATAGAACGACAATTACTATACTTACTACACTCACTATTATCAATCTAACTCATGTTATTAACCATATTATGCAGATATGATCGATAGAACGACAATTACTATACTTATTACTCTTACTATTATCAATCTATCTCATATTATTAGCCATATTATGCATATATGATCGATAGAACGACAATTACTGTACTTATTACTCTTATCATTATCGATCTAACTCATATTATTAGCCATATTATGCATATATGATCGATAGAACGACAATTACTATACTTATTACTCTTATTATTATCAATCTAACTCATATTATTAGCCATATTATGCTTATATGATGGACAGAACGACAATTACTATACTTATTACACACACTGTTATCAATCTAACTCATATTATTAACCATATTATGCTAATTTGATCGATAGAACGACAATCACTGTACTTATTACTCTTATTATTATCAACCTAACTCATATTATTAGCCATATTATGCTTATATGATCGATAGAACGACAATTACTATACTTATTATTCTTATTTTTATCAACCTAACTCATATTATTAGCCATATTATGCTTAAATGATCGATAGAACGACAATTACTATACTTATTACTCCTATTATTATGAATCTAACTCATATTATTAACCATATTATGCATATATGATCGATAGCACGACATTTACTATACTTATTACTCTTATCATTATCGATCTAACTGATATTATTAGCCATATTATGCTTATATGATCGATAGAACGACAATTACTATACTTATTTCTCTTATTATTATCTATCTAACTCATATTATTAACCATATTATGCTTATATGATCGATAGAACGACAATCACTATACTTATTACTCTTATTATTATCCACCTAACTCATATTATTACCCATATTATGCAGATATGATCGATAGATCGACAATTACTATACTTATTACACTCACTATTATCAATCTAACTCATATTATTAACAATATTATGCAGATATGATCGATAGCACGAAATTTACTATACTTATTACTCTTATTATTATCAACCTAACTCATATTATTAGCCATATTATGCTTATATGATCGATAGAACGACAATTACTATACTTATTATTCTTATTTTTATCAACCTAACTCATATTATTAGCCATATTATGCTTAAATGATCGATAGAACGACAATTACTATACTTATTACTCCTATTATTATGAATCTAACTCATATTATTAACCATATTATGCATATATGATCGATAGCACGACATTTACTATACTTATTACTCTTATCATTATCGATCTAACTCATATTATTAGCCATATTATGCTTATATGATCGATAGAACGACAATTACTATACTTATTACTCTTATTATTATAAATCTAACTCATATTATTAGCCATATTATGCTTGTATGATCGATAGAACGACAATTACTATACTTATTGCTCTTATTATTATCAATCTAACTCATATTATTAGCCATATTATGCTTATATGATCGATAGAACTACAATTACTATACTTATTACTCTTATTATTATCTATCTAACTCATATTATTAACCATATTATGCTTATATGATCGATAGAACGACAATCACTATACTTATTACTCTTATTATTATCCACCTAACTCATATTATTACCCATATTATGCAGATATGATCGATAGATCGACAATTACTATACTTATTACACTCACTATTATCAATCTAACTCATATTATTAACAATATTATGCAGATATGATCGATAGCACGAAATTTACTATACTTATTACTCTTATTATTATCAACCTAACTCATATTATTAGCCATATTATGCTTATATGATCGATACAACGACAATTACTATACTTATTATTCTTATTTTTATCAACCTAACTCATATTATTAGCCATATTATGCTTAAATGATCGATAGAACGACAATTACTATACTTATTACTCTTATTATTATCAATCTAACTCATATTATTAACCGTATTATGCTTATTTGATCGATAGAACGACAATTACTATACTTATTACTCTTATTATTATAAATCTAACTCATATTATTAACCATATTATGCTGATATGATCGATAGAACTACAATTACCATACTCATTACTCTTATTATTATCAATTTAACTCATATTATTAACCATATTATGCTTATATGATCGATAGAACGACAATTACTATACTTACTACACTCACTATTATCAATCTAACTCATGTTATTAACCATATTATGCAGATATGATCGATAGAACGACAATTACTATACTTATTACTCTTACTATTATCAACCTAACTCATATTATTAGCCATATTATGCTTATATGATCGATACAACGACAATTACTATACTTATTATTCTTATTTTTATCAACCTAACTCATATTATTAGCCATATTATGCTTAAATGATCGATAGAACGACAATTACTATACTTATTACTCTTATCATTATGAATCTAACTCATATTATTAACCACGTTATGCAGATACGATCGATAGAACTACAATTACTATACTTATTACTCTTATTATTATCAATCTAACTCATATTATTAGCCGTATTATGCTTATTTGATCGATAGAACGACAATTACTATACTTATTACTCTTATTATTATAAATCTAACTCATATTATTAATCATATTATGCTTATATGATCGATAGAACGACAATTACTATACTTATTATTCTTATTTTTATCAACCTAACTCATATTATTAGCCATATTATGCTTAAATGATCGATAGAACGACAATTACTATACTTATTACTCCTATTATTATGAATCTAACTCATATTATTAACCATATTATGCATATATGATCGATAGCACGACATTTACTATACTTATTACTCTTATCATTATCGATCTAACTCATATTATTAGCCATATTATGCTTATATGATCGATAGAACGACAATTACTATACTTATTACTCTTATTATTATAAATCTAACTCATATTATTAGCCATATTATGCTTGTATGATCGATCGAACGACAATTACTATACTTATTGCTCTTATTATTATCAATCTAACTCATATTATTAGCCATATTATGCTTATATGATCGATAGAACTACAATTACTATACTTATTACTCTTATTATTATCTATCTAACTCATATTATTAACCATATTATGCTTATATGATCGATAGAACGACAATCACTATACTTATTACTCTTATTATTATCCACCTAACTCATATTATTACCCATATTATGCAGATATGATCGATAGATCGACAATTACTATACTTATTACACTCACTATTATCAATCTAACTCATATTATTAACAATATTATGCAGATATGATTGATAGCACGACATTTACTATACTTATTACTCTTATCATTATCGATCTAACTCATATTATTAGCCATATTATGCTTATATGATCGATAGAACGACAATTACTATACTTATTACTCTTATTATTATAAATCTAACTCATATTATTAGCCATATTATGCTTGTATGATCGATAGAACGACAATTACTATACTTATTGCTCTTATTATTATCAATCTAACTCATATTATTAGCCATATTATGCTTATATGATCGATAGAACTACAATTACTATACTTATTACTCTTATTATTATCTATCTAACTCATATTATTAACCATATTATGCTTATATGATCGATAGAACGGCAATCACTATACTTATTACTCTTATTATTATCCACCTAACTCATATTATTACCCATATTATGCAGATATGATCGATAGATCGACAATTACTATACTTATTACACTCACTATTATCAATCTAACTCATATTATTAACAATATTATGCAGATATGATCGATAGCACGAAATTTACTATACTTATTACTCTTATTATTATCAACCTAACTCATATTATTAGCCATATTATGCTTATATGATCGATACAACGACAATTACTATACTTATTATTCTTATTTTTATCAACCTAACTCATATTATTAGCCATATTATGCTTAAATGATCGATAGAACGACAATTACTATACTTATTACTCTTATCATTATGAATCTAACTCATATTATTAACCATGTTATGCAGATACGATCGATAGAACTACAATTACTATACTTATTACTCTTATTATTATCAATCTAACTCATATTATTAGCCGTATTATGCTTATTTGATCGATAGAACGACAATTACTATACTTATTACTCTTATTATTATAAATCTAACTCATATTATTAACCATATTATGCTGATATGATCGATAGAACTACAATTACCATACTCATTACTCTTATTATTATCAATTTAACTCATATTATTAACCATATTATGCTTATATGATCGATAGAACGACAATTACTATACTTACTACACTCACTATTATCAATCTAACTCATGTTATTAACCATATTATGCAGATATGATCGATAGAACGACAATTACTATACTTATTACTCTTACTATTATCAATCTATCTCATATTATTAGCCATATTATGCATATATGATCGATAGAACGACAATTACTGTACTTATTACTCTTATCATTATCGATCTAACTCATATTATTAGCCATATTATGCATATATGATCGATAGAACGACAATTACTATACTTATTACTCTTATTATTATCAATCTAACTCATATTATTAGCCATATTATGCTTATATGATGGACAGAACGACAATTACTATACTTATTACACACACTGTTATCAATCTAACTCATATTATTAACCATATTATGCTAATTTGATCGATAGAACGACAATCACTGTACTTATTACTCTTATTATTATCAACCTAACTCATATTATTAGCCATATTATGCTTATATGATCGATAGAACGACAATTACTATACTTATTATTCTTATTTTTATCAACCTAACTCATATTATTAGCCATATTATGCTTAAATGATCGATAGAACGACAATTACTATACTTATTACTCCTATTATTATGAATCTAACTCATATTATTAACCATATTATGCATATATGATCGATAGCACGACATTTACTATACTTATTACTCTTATCATTATCGATCTAACTGATATTATTAGCCATATTATGCTTATATGATCGATAGAACGACAATTACTATACTTATTTCTCTTATTATTATCTATCTAACTCATATTATTAACCATATTATGCTTATATGATCGATAGAACGACAATCACTATACTTATTACTCTTATTATTATCCACCTAACTCATATTATTACCCATATTATGCAGATATGATCGATAGATCGACAATTACTATACTTATTACACTCACTATTATCAATCTAACTCATATTATTAACAATATTATGCAGATATGATCGATAGCACGAAATTTACTATACTTATTACTCTTATTATTATCAACCTAACTCATATTATTAGCCATATTATGCTTATATGATCGATAGAACGACAATTACTATACTTATTATTCTTATTTTTATCAACCTAACTCATATTATTAGCCATATTATGCTTAAATGATCGATAGAACGACAATTACTATACTTATTACTCCTATTATTATGAATCTAACTCATATTATTAACCATATTATGCATATATGATCGATAGCACGACATTTACTATACTTATTACTCTTATCATTATCGATCTAACTCATATTATTAGCCATATTATGCTTATATGATCGATAGAACGACAATTACTATACTTATTACTCTTATTATTATAAATCTAACTCATATTATTAGCCATATTATGCTTGTATGATCGATAGAACGACAATTACTATACTTATTGCTCTTATTATTATCAATCTAACTCATATTATTAGCCATATTATGCTTATATGATCGATAGAACTACAATTACTATACTTATTACTCTTATTATTATCTATCTAACTCATATTATTAACCATATTATGCTTATATGATCGATAGAACGACAATCACTATACTTATTACTCTTATTATTATCCACCTAACTCATATTATTACCCATATTATGCAGATATGATCGATAGATCGACAATTACTATACTTATTACACTCACTATTATCAATCTAACTCATATTATTAACAATATTATGCAGATATGATTGATAGCACGACATTTACTATACTTATTACTCTTATCATTATCGATCTAACTCATATTATTAGCCATATTATGCTTATATGATCGATAGAACGACAATTACTATACTTATTACTCTTATTATTATAAATCTAACTCATATTATTAGCCATATTATGCTTGTATGATCGATAGAACGACAATTACTATACTTATTGCTCTTATTATTATCAATCTAACTCATATTATTAGCCATATTATGCTTATATGATCGATAGAACTACAATTACTATACTTATTACTCTTATTATTATCTATCTAACTCATATTATTAACCATATTATGCTTATATGATCGATAGAACGACAATCACTATACTTATTACTCTTATTATTATCCACCTAACTCATATTATTACCCATATTATGCAGATATGATCGATAGATCGACAATTACTATACTTATTACACTCACTATTATCAATCTAACTCATATTATTAACAATATTATGCAGATATGATCGATAGCACGAAATTTACTATACTTATTACTCTTATTATTATCAACCTAACTCATATTATTAGCCATATTATGCTTATATGATCGATACAACGACAATTACTATACTTATTATTCTTATTTTTATCAACCTAACTCATATTATTAGCCATATTATGCTTAAATGATCGATAGAACGACAATTACTATACTTATTACTCTTATTATTATCAATCTAACTCATATTATTAGCCGTATTATGCTTATTTGATCGATAGAACGACAATTACTATACTTATTACTCTTATTATTATAAATCTAACTCATATTATTAACCATATTATGCTGATATGATCGATAGAACTACAATTACCATACTCATTACTCTTATTATTATCAATTTAACTCATATTATTAACCATATTATGCTTATATGATCGATAGAACGACAATTACTATACTTACTACACTCACTATTATCAATCTAACTCATGTTATTAACCATATTATGCAGATATGATCGATAGAACGACAATTACTATACTTATTACTCTTACTATTATCAATCTATCTCATATTATTAGCCATATTATGCATATATGATAGATAGAACGACAATTACTGTACTTATTACTCTTATCATTATCGATCTAACTCATATTATTAGCCATATTATGCATATATGATCGATAGAACGACAATTACTATACTTATTACTCTTATTATTATCAATCTAACTCATATTATTAGCCATATTATGCTTATATGATGGACAGAACGACAATTACTATACTTATTACACACACTGTTATCAATCTAACTCATATTATTAACCATATTATGCTAATTTGATCGATAGAACGACAATCACTGTACTTATTACTCTTATTATTATCAACCTAACTCATATTATTAGCCATATTATGCTTATATGATCGATAGAACGACAATTACTATACTTATTATTCTTATTTTTATCAACCTAACTCATATTATTAGCCATATTATGCTTAAATGATCGATAGAACGACAATTACTATACTTATTACTCCTATTATTATGAATCTAACTCATATTATTAACCATATTATGCATATATGATCGATAGCACGACATTTACTATACTTATTACTCTTATCATTATCGATCTAACTGATATTATTAGCCATATTATGCTTATATGATCGATAGAACGACAATTACTATACTTATTACTCTTATTATTATAAATCTAACTCATATTATTAGCCATATTATGCTTGTATGATCGATAGAACGACAATTACTATACTTATTGCTCTTATTATTATCAATCTAACTCATATTATTAGCCATATTATGCTTATATGATCGATAGAACTACAATTACTATACTTATTTCTCTTATTATTATCTATCTAACTCATATTATTAACCATATTATGCTTATATGATCGATAGAACGACAATCACTATACTTATTACTCTTATTATTATCCACCTAACTCATATTATTACCCATATTATGCAGATATGATCGATAGATCGACAATTACTATACTTATTACACTCACTATTATCAATCTAACTCATATTATTAACAATATTATGCAGATATGATCGATAGCACGAAATTTACTATACTTATTACTCTTATTATTATCAACCTAACTCATATTATTAGCCATATTATGCTTATATGATCGATACAACGACAATTACTATACTTATTATTCTTATTTTTATCAACCTAACTCATATTATTAGCCATATTATGCTTATATGATCGATAGAACGACAATTACTATACTTATTACTCTTATTATTATAAATCTAACTCATATTATTAGCCATATTATGCTTGTATGATCGATAGCACGACATTTACTATACTTATTACTCTTATCATTATCGATCTAACTGATATTATTAGCCATATTATGCTTATATGATCGATAGAACGACAATTACTATACTTATTACTCTTATTATTATAAATCTAACTCATATTATTAGCCATACTATGCTTATATGATCGATAGAACTACAATTACTATACTTATTACTCTTATTATTATCAATCTAACTCATATTATTAGCCGTATTATGCTTAAATGATCGATAGAACGACAATTACTATACTTATTACTCTTATTATTATCAATCTAACTCATATTATTAGCCGTATTATGCTTAAATGATCGATAGAACGACAATTACTATACTCACTCCTCTTAATATTTTCAATCCAACTCATATTATTAGTCATATTATGCTTATATGATCGACAGAACGACAATTACTATACTTATTACACTTACTATTATCAATCTAACTCATATTATTAGCCATATTATGCCTATATGATCGATAGAACGACAATTACTATACTTATTACACTTACTATTATCAATCTAACTCATATTATTAGCCATATTATGCCTATATGATCGATAGAACGACAATTACTATACTTATTACTCTTACTATTATCAATCTAACTCATATTATTAGCCATATTATGCAGATATGATCCATAGAACTACAATTACTATACACATTACTCTTATTATTATCAATCTAACTCATATTATTAGCCATATTATGCATATATGATCTATAGAACGACAATTACTGTACTTATTACTCTTATCATTATCGATCTAACTCATGTTATTAACCATATTATGCAGATATGATCGATAGCACGACATTTACTATACTTATTACTCTTATTATTATCAATCTAACTCATATTATTAGCCATATTATGCTTAAATGATCGATACAACGACAATTACTATACTTATTACTCTTATTATTATCAATCTAACTCATATTATTAGCCATATTATGCTTATATGATCGACAGAACGACAATTACTATACTTATTACACACACTGTTATCAATCTAACTCATATTATTAACCATATTATGCTAATTTGATCGATAGAACGACAATCACTATACTTATTACTCTTATTATTATCAACCTAACTCATATTATTAGCCATATTATGCTTATATGATCGATAGAACGACAATTACTATACTTATTATTCTTATTTTTATCAACCTAACTCATATTATTAGCCATATTATGCTTATATGATCGATAGAACGACAATTACTATACTTATTACTCTTATTATTATCAATCTAACTCATGTTATTAACCATATTATGCAGATATGATCGATAGCACGACATTTAATATACTTATTACTCTTATTATTATCAATCTAACTCATATTATTAGCCATATTATGCTTAAATGATCGATAGAACGACAATTACTATCCTTATTACTCTTATTATTATCAATCAAACTCATATTATTAGCCTTATTATGCTTATATGATCGACAGAACGACAATTACTATACTTATTACACTCACTGTTATCAATCTAACTCACATTATTAACCATATTATGCTAATTTGATCGATAGAACGACAATCACTATACTTATTACTCTTATTATTATCAATCTAACTCATATTATTAGCCATATTATGCTTAAATGATCGATAGAACGACAATTACTATACTTATTACTCTTATTATTATCAATCTAACTCATATTATTAGCCGTATTATGCTTATATGATCGATAGAACGACAATTACTGTACTTATTACTCTTATCATTATCGATCTTAGACCTATTATTAGCCATATTATGCTTATATGATCGATAGAACGACAATTACTATACTTATTACTCTTATTATTATCAATCTAACTCATATTATTAACCATATTATGCTTATATGATCGATAGAACGACAATTACTATACTTATTACTCTTATTATTATCAACCTAACTCACATTATTAGCCATATTATGCTTATATGATCGATAGAACGACAATTACTATACTTATTACTCTTATTATTATGAATCTAACTCATATTATTAACCATATTATGCAGATATGATCGATAGAACGACAATTACTATACTCACTACTCTTACTATTATCAACCTAACTCATATTATTAACCATATTATGCTAATTTGATCGATAGAACGACAATCACTATACTTATTACTCTTATTATTATCAACCTAACTCATATTATTAGCCATATTATGCTTATATGATCGATAGAACGACAATTACTATACTTATTATTCTTATTTTTATCAACCTAACTCATATTATTAGCCATATTATGCTTATATGATCGATAGAACGACAATTACTATACTTATTACTCTTATTATTATCAATCTAACTCATATTATTAACCATATTATGCAGATATGACCGTTAGAACTATAATTACTATACTCATTACTCTTATTATTATCAATCTAACTCATATTATTAGCCATATTATGCTTATATGATCGATGGAACGACAATTACTGTACTTGTTGCTCTTATCATTATCGATCTAACTCATATTATTAGGCATATTATGCTTATGTGATCGATAGAACGACAATTACTATACTTATTACTCTTATTATTATAAATCTAACTCATATTATTAGCCATATTATGCTTATATGATCGATAGAACGACAATTACTATACTTATTATTCTTATTTTTATCAACCTAACTCATACTATTAGCCATATTATGCTTATATGATCGATAGAACGACAATTACTATACTTATTACACTCACTATTATCAATCTAACTCATGTTATTAACCATATTATGCAGATATCATCGATAGCACGACATTTAATATACTTGTTACTCTTATTATTATCAATCTAACTCATATTATTAGCCATATTATGCTTAAATGATCGACAGAACGACAATTACTATCCTTATTACTCTTATTATTATCAATCAAACTCATATTATTAGCCTTATTATGCTTATATGATCGACAGAACGACAATTACTATACTTATTACACTCACTGTTATCAATCTAACTCACATTATTAACCATATTATGCTAATTTGATCGATAGAACGACAATCACTATACTTATTACTCTTATTATTATCAATCTAACTCATATTATTAGCCATATTATGCTTAAATGATCGATAGAACGACAATTACTATACTTATTACTCTTATTATTATCAATCTAACTCATATTATTAGCCGTATTATGCTTATATGATCGATAGAACGACAATTACTGTACTTATTACTCTTATCATTATCGATCTAACTCCTATTATTAGCCATATTATGCTTATATGATCGATAGAACGACAATTACTATACTTATTACTCTTATTATTATCAATCTAACTCATATTATTAACCATATTATGCTTATATGATCGATAGAACGACAATTACTATACTTATTACTCTTATTATTATCAACCTAACTCATATTATTAGCCATATTATGCTTATATGATCGATAGAACGACAATTACTATACTTATTACTCTTATTATTATGAATCTAACTCATATTATTAACCATATTATGCAGATATGATCGATAGAACGACAATTACTATACTCACTACTCTTACTATTATCAACCTAACTCATATTATTAGCCATATTATGCTTAAATGATCGACAGAACGACAATTACTATACTTATTACACACACTGTTATCAATCTAACTCATATTATTAACCATATTATGCTAATTTGATCGATAGAACGACAATCACTATACTTATTACTCTTATTATTATCAACCTAACTCATATTATTAGCCATATTATGCTTATATGATCGATAGAACGACAATTACTATACTTATTGATCTTATTTTTATCAACCTAACTCATATTATTAGCCATATTATGCTTTAATGATCGATAGAACGACAATTACTATACTTATTACTCTTATTATTATGAATCTAACTCATATTATTAAACATATTATGCAGATATGATCGATAGAACTACAATTACTATACACATTACTCTTATTATTATCAATCTAACTCATATTATTAGCCATATTATGCATATATGATCTATAGAACGACAATTACTGTACTTATTACTCTTATCATTATCGATCTAGCTCATGTTATTAACCATATTATGCAGATATGATCGATAGCACGACATTTACTATAATTATTACTCTTACTATTATCAATCTAACTCATATTATTAGCCATATTATGCTTAAATGATCGATACAGCGACAATTACTATACTTATTATTCTTATTTTTATCAACCTAACTCATATTATTAGCCATATTATGCTTAAATGATCGATAGAACGACAATTACTATACTTACTACACTCACTATTATCAATCTAACTCATGTTATTAACCATATTATGCAGATATGATCGATAGAACGACAATTACTATACTTATTACTCTTACTATTATCAATCTATCTCATATTATTAGCCATATTATGCATATATGATCGATAGAACGACAATTACTGTACTTATTACTCTTATCATTATCGATCTAACTCATATTATTAGCCATATTATGCATATATGATCGATAGAACGACAATTACTATACTTATTACTCTTATTATTATCAATCTAACTCATATTATTAGCCATATTATGCTTATACGATGGACAGAACGACAATTACTATACTTATTACACACACTGTTATCAATCTAACTCATATTATTAACCATATTATGCTAATTTGATCGATAGAACGACAATTACTATACTTATTATTCTTATTTTTATCAACCTAACTCATATTATTAGCCATATTATGCTTAAATGATCGATAGAACGACAATTACTATACTTATTACTCCTATTATTGTGAATCTAACTCATATTATTAACCATATTATGCATATATGATCGATAGCACGACATTTACTATACTTATTACTCTTATCATTATCGATTTAACTCATATTATTAGCCATATTATGCTTATATGATCGATAGAACGACAATTACTATACTTATTACTCTTATTATTATAAATCTAACTCATATTATTAGCCATATTATGCTTGTATGATCGATAGAACGACAATTACTATACTTATTGCTCTTATTATTATCAATCTAACTCATATTATTAGCCATATTATGCTTATATGATCGAGTAGAAATACAATTACTATACTTATTACTCTTATTATTATCTATCTAACTCATATTATTAACCATATTATGCTTATATGATCGATAGAACGACAATCACTATACTTATTACTCTTATTATTATCCACATAACTCATATTATTACCCATATTATGCAGATATGATCGATAGATCGACAATTACTATACTTATTACACTCACTATTATCAATCTAACTCATATTATTAACAATATTATGCAGATATGATCGATAGCACGAAATTTACTATACTTATTACTCTTATTATTATCAACCTAACTCATATTATTAGCCATATTATGCTTATATGATCGATACAACGACAATTACTATACTTATTATTCTTATTTTTATCAACCTAACTCATATTATTAGCCATATTATGCTTAAATGATCGATAGAACGACAATTACTATACTTATTACTCTTATTATTATGAATCTAACTCATATTATTAACCATGTTATGCAGATACGATCGATAGAACTACAATTACCATACTTATTACTCTTATTGTTATCAATCTAATTCATATTATTAGCCGTATTATGCTTAAATGATCGATAGAACGACAATTACTATACTTATTACTCTTATTATTATCAGTCTAACTCATATTATTAGCCGTATTATGCTTAAATGATCGATAGAACGACAATTACTATACTCACTCCTCTTAATATTATCAATCCAACTCATATTATTAGTCATATTATGCTTATATGATCGACAGAACGACAATTACTATACTTATTACACTTACTATTATCAATCTAACTCATATTATTAGCGATATTATGCCTATATGATCGATAGAACGACAATTACTATACTTATTACACTTACTATTATCAATCTAACTCATATTATTAGCCATATTATGATTATATGATCGATAGAACGACAATTACTATACTTATTACTCTTACTATTATCAATCTAACTCATATTATTAGCCATATTATGCAGATATGATCCATAGAACTACAATTACTATACACATTACTCTTATTATTATCAATCTAACTCATATTATTAGCCATATTATGCATATATGATCTATAGAACGACAATTACTGTACTCATTACTCTTATCATTATCGATCTAACTCATGTTATTAACCATATTATGCAGATATGATCGATAGCACGACATTTACTATACTTATTATTCTTATTTTTATCAACCTAACTCATATTATTAGCCATATTATGCTTATATGATCGATAGAACGACAATTACTATACTTATTACTCTTATTATTATAAATCTAACTCATATTATTAGCCATATTATGCTTGTATGATCGATAGAACGACAATTACTATACTTATTGCTCTTATTATTATCAATCTAACTCATATTATTAGCCATATTATGCTTATATGATCGATAGAACTTCAATTACTATACTTATTACTCTTATTATTATCTATCTAACTCATATTATTAACCATATTATGCTTATATGATCGATAGAACGACAATCACTATACTTATTACTCTTATTATTATCCACATAACTCATATTATTACCCATATTATGCAGATATGATCGATAGATCGACAATTACTATACTTATTACACTCACTATTATCAATCTAACTCATATTATTAACAATATTATGCAGATATGATCGATAGCACGAAATTTACTATACTTATTACTCTTATTATTATCAACCTAACTCATATTATTAGCCATATTATGCTTATATGATCGATACAACGACAATTACTATACTTATTATTCTTATTTTTATCAACCTAACTCATATTATTAGCCATATTATGCTTAAATGATCGATAGAACGACAATTACTATACTTATTACTCTTATTATTATGAATCTAACTCATATTATTAACCATGTTATGCAGATACGATCGATAGAACTACAATTACCATACTTATTACTCTTATTGTTATCAATCTAATTCATATTATTAGCCGTATTATGCTTAAATGATCGATAGAACGACAATTACTATACTTATTACTCTTATTATTATCAATCTAACTCATATTATTAGCCGTATTATGCTTAAATGATCGATAGAACGACAATTACTATACTCACTCCTCTTAATATTATCAATCCAACTCATATTATTAGTCATATTATGCTTATATGATCGACAGAACGACAATTACTATACTTATTACACTTACTATTATCAATCTAACTCATATTATTAGCCATATTATGCCTATATGATCGATAGAACGACAATTACTATACTTATTACACTTACTATTATCAATCTAACTCATATTATTAGCCATATTATGATTATATGATCGATAGCACGACAATTACTATACTTATTACTCTTACTATTATCAATCTAACTCATATTATTAGCCATATTATGCAGATATGATCCATAGAACTACAATTACTATACACATTACTCTTATTATTATCAATCTAACTCATATTATTAGCCATATTATGCATATATGATCTATAGAACGACAATTACTGTACTTATTACTCTTATCATTATCGATCTAACTCATGTTATTAACCATATTATGCAGATATGATCGATAGCACGACATTTACTATACTTATTACTCTTATTATTATCAATCTAACTCATATTATTAGCCATATTATGCTTAAATGATCGATAGAACGACAATTACTATACTTATGACTCTTATTATTATCAATCTAACTCATATTATTAGCCATATTATGCTTATATGATCGACAGAACGACAATTACTATACTTATTACACACACTGTTATCAATCTATCTCATATTATTAACCATATTATGCTACTTTGATCGATAGAACGACAATCACTATACTTATTACTCTTATTATTATCAACCTAACTCATATTATTAGCCATATTATGCTTATATGATCGATAGAACGACAATTACTATACTTATTATTCTTATTTTTATCAACCTAACTCATATTATTAGCCATATTATGCTTATATGATCGATAGAACGACAATTACTATACTTATTACTCTTATTATTATCAATCTAACTCATATTATTAACCATATTATGCACATATGACCGTTAGAACTATAATTACTATCCTCATTACTCTTATTATTATCAATCTAACTCATATTATTAGCCATATTATGCTTATATGATCGATAGAACGACAATTACTGTACTTGTTGCTCTTATCATTATCGATCTAACTCATATTATTAGGCATATTATGCTTATGTGATCGATAGAACGACAATTACTATACTTATTACTCTTATTATTATCAATCAAACTCATATTATTAGCCATATTATGCTTATATGATCGACAGAACGACAATTACTATACTTATTACACTCACTGTTATCAATCTAACTCATGTTATTAACCATATTATGCAGATATGATCGATAGCACGACATTTACTATACTTATTACTCTTGTTATTATCAATCTAACTCATATTATTAGCCATATTATGCTTAAATGATCGATAGAACGACAATTACTATACTTATTACTCTTATTATTATCAATCTAACCCATATTATTAGCCGTATTATGCTTATATGATCGACAGAACGACAATTACTATACTTATTACACTCACTGTTATCAATCTAACTTATGTTATTAACCATATTATGCAGATATGATCGATAGCACGACATTTACTATACTTATTACTCTTGTTATTATCAATCTAACTCATATTATTAGCCATATTATGCTTAAATGATCGATAGAACGACAATTACTATCCTTATTACTCTTATTGTTATCAATCAAACACATATTATTAGCCATATTATGCTTATATGATCGACAGAACGACAATTACTTTACTTATTACACTCACTGTTATCAATCTAACTCACATTATTAAACATATTGTGCTAATTTGATCGATAGAACGACAATCACTATACTTATTACTCTTATTATTATCAATCTAACTCATATTATTAGCCATATTATGCTTAAATGATCGATAGAACGACAATTACTATACTTATTACTCTTATTATTATCAATCTAACCCATATTATTAGCCGTATTATGCTTATATGATCGATAGAACGACAATTACTGTACTTATTACTCTTATCATTATCGATCTAACTCATATTATTAGCCATATTATGCTTATATGATCGATAGAACGACAATTACTATACTTATTATTCTTATTTTTATCAACCTAACTCATATTATTAGCCATATTATGCTTAAATGATCGATAGAACGACAATTACTATACTTATTACTCTTATTATTATGAATCTAACTCATATTATTAACCATATTATGCTTATATGATCGATAGAACGACAATTACTATACTTATTATTCTTATTTTTATCAACCTAACTCATATTATTAGCCATGTTATGCTTAAATGATCGACAGAACGACAATTACTATACTTATTACACACACTGTTATCAATCTAACTCATATTATTAACCATATTATGCTAATTTGATCGATAGAACGACAATCACTATACTTATTACTCTTATTATTATCAACCTAACTCATATTATTAGCCATATTATGCTTATTTGATCGATAGAACGACAATTACTATACTTATTACTCTTATTATTATAAATCTAACTCATATTATTAACCATATTATGCTGATATGATCGATAGAACTACAATTACCATACTCATTACTCTTATTATTATCAATCTAACTCATATTATTAACCATATTATGCTTATATGATCGATAGAACGACAATTACTATACTTACTACACTCACTATTATCAATCTAACTCATGTTATTAACCATATTATGCAGATATGATCGATAGAACGACAATTACTATACTTATTACTCTTACTATTATCAATATATCTCATATTATTAGCCATATTATGCATATATGATCGATAGAACGACAATTACTGTACTTATTACTCTTATCATTATCGATCTAACTCATATTATTAGCCATATTATGCATATATGATCGATAGAACGACAATTACTATACTTATTACTCTTATTATTATCAATCTAACTCATATTATTAGCCATATTATGCTTATATGATGGACAGAACGACAATTACTATACTTATTACACACACTGTTATCAATCTAACTCATATTATTAACCATATTATGCTAATTTGATCGATAGAACGACAATCACTGTACTTATTACTCTTATTGTTATCAATCTAACTCATATTATTAGCCGTATTATGCTTAAATGATCGAATAGAACGACAATTACTATACTTATTACTCTTATTATTATCAATCTAACTCATATTATTAGCCGTATTATGCTTAAATGATCGATAGAACGACAATTACTATACTCACTCCTCTTAATATTATCAATCCAACTCATATTATTAGTCATATTATGCTTATATGATCGACAGAACGACAATTACTATACTTATTACACTTACTATTATCAATCTAACTCATATTATTAGCCATATTATGCCTATATGATCGATAGAACGACAATTACTATACTTATTACACTTACTATTATCAATCTAACTCATATTATTAGCCATATTATGATTATATGATCGATAGCACGACAATTACTATACTTATTACTCTTACTATTATCAATCTAACTCATATTATTAGCCATATTATGCAGATATGATCCATAGAACTACAATTACTATACACATTACTCTTATTATTATCAATCTAACTCATATTATTAGCCATATTATGCATATATGATCTATAGAACGACAATTACTGTACTTATTACTCTTATCATTATCGATCTAACTCATGTTATTAACCATATTATGCAGATATGATCGATAGCACGACATTTACTATACTTATTACTCTTATTATTATCAATCTAACTCATATTATTAGCCATATTATGCTTAAATGATCGATAGAACGACAATTACTATACTTATGACTCTTATTATTATCAATCTAACTCATATTATTAGCCATATTATGCTTATATGATCGACAGAACGACAATTACTATACTTATTACACACACTGTTATCAATCTATCTCATATTATTAACCATATTATGCTACTTTGATCGATAGAACGACAATCACTATACTTATTACTCTTATTATTATCAACCTAACTCATATTATTAGCCATATTATGCTTATATGATCGATAGAACGATAATTACTATACTTATTACTCTTACTATTATCAATATATCTCATATTATTAGCCATATTATGCATATATGATCGATAGAACGACAATTACTGTACTTATTACTCTTATCATTATCGATCTAACTCATATTATTAGCCATATTATGCATATATGATCGATAGAACGACAATTACTATACTTATTACTCTTATTATTATCAATCTAACTCATATTATTAGCCATATTATGCTTATATGATGGACAGAACGACAATTACTATACTTATTACACACACTGTTATCAATCTAACTCATATTATTAACCATATTATGCTAATTTGATCGATAGAACGACAATCACTGTACTTATTACTCTTATTGTTATCAATCTAATTCATATTATTAGCCGTATTATGCTTAAATGATCGATAGAACGACAATTACTATACTTATTACTCTTATTATTATCAATCTAACTCATATTATTAGCCGTATTATGCTTAAATGATCGATAGAACGACAATTACTATACTCACTCCTCTTAATATTATCAATCCAACTCATATTATTAGTCATATTATGCTTATATGATCGACAGAACGACAATTACTATACTTATTACACTTACTATTATCAATCTAACTCATATTATTAGCCATATTATGCCTATATGATCGATAGAACGACAATTACTATACTTATTACACTTACTATTATCAATCTAACTCATATTATTAGCCATATTATGATTATATGATCGAAAGAACGACAATTACTATACTTATTACTCTTACTATTATCAATCTAACTCATATTATTAGCCATATTATGCAGATATGATCCATAGAACTACAATTACTATACACATTACTCTTATTATTATCAATCTAACTCATATTATTAGCCATATTATGCATATATGATCTATAGAACGACAATTACTGTACTTATTACTCTTATCATTATCGATCTAACTCATGTTATTAACCATATTATGCAGATATGATCGATAGCACGACATTTACTATACTTATTACTCTTATTATTATCAATCTAACTCATATTATTAGCCATATTATGCTTAAATGATCGATAGAACGACAATTACTATACTTATGACTCTTATTATTATCAATCTAACTCATATTATTAGCCATATTATGCTTATATGATCGACAGAACGACAATTACTATACTTATTACACACACTGTTATCAATCTAACTCATATTATTAACCATATTATGCTACTTTGATCGATAGAACGACAATCACTATACTTATTACTCTTATTATTATCAACCTAACTCATATTATTAGCCATATTATGCTTATATGATCGATAGAACGACAATTACTATACTTATTATTCTTATTTTTATCAACCTAACTCATATTATTAGCCATATTATGCTTATATGATCGATAGAACGACAATTACTATACTTATTACTCTTATTATTATCAATCTAACTCATATTATTAACCATATTATGCAGATATGACCGTTAGAACTATAATTACTATACTCATTACCCTTATTATTATCAATCTAACTCATATTATTAGCCATATTATGCTTATATGATCGATAGAACGACAATTACTGTACTTGTTGCTCTTATCATTATCGATCTAACTCATATTATTAGGCATATTATGCTTATGTGATCGATAGAACGACAATTACTATACTTATTACTCTTATTATTATAAATCTAACTCATATTATTAGCCATATTATGCTTAAATGATCGATAGAACGACAATTACTATCCTTATTACTCTTATTATTATCAATCAAACTCATGTTATTAACCATATTATGCAGATATGATCGATAGCACGACATTTACTATACTTATTACTCTTATTATTATCAATCTAACTCATATTATTAGCCATATTATGCTTAAATGATCGATAGAACGACAATTACTATACTTATTACTCTTACTATTATCAATCTATCTCATATTATTAGCCATATTATGCATATATGATCGATAGAACGACAATTACTATACTTATTACTCTTATTATTATCAATCTAACTCATATTATTAGCCATATTATGCTTATATGATCGACAGAACGACAATTACTATACTTATTACACTCACTGTTATCAATCTAACTCACATTATTAACCATATTATGCTAATTTGATCGATAGAACGACAATCACTATACTTATTACTCTTATTATTATCAATCTAACTCATATTATTAGCCATATTATGCTTATATGATCGACTGAACGACAATTACTATACTTATTACACACACTGTTATCAATCTAACTCATATTATTAACCATATTATACTGATATGATCGATAGAACTACAATTACCATACTCATTACTCTTATTATTATCAATCTAACTCATATTATTAACCATATTATGCTTATATGATCGATAGAACGACAATTACTATACTTATTACACTCACTGTTATCAATCTAACTCATGTTATTAACCATATTATGCAGATATGATCGATAGCACGACATTTACTATACTTATTACTCTTGTTATTATCAATCTAACTCATATTATTAGCCATATTATGCTTAAATGATCGATAGAACGACAATTACTATCCTTATTACTCTTATTATTATCAATCAAACTCATATTATTAGCCATATTATGCTTATATGATCGACAGAACGACAATTACTATACTTATTACACTCACTGTTATCAATCTAACTCATGTTATTAACCATATTATGCAGATATGATCGATAGCACGACATTTACTATACTTATTACTCTTGTTATTATCAATCTAACTCATATTATTAGCCATATTATGCTTAAATGATCGATAGAACGACAATTACTATCCTTATTACTCTTATTGTTATCAATCAAACACATATTATTAGCCATATTATGCTTATATGATCGACAGAACGACAATTACTTTACTTATTACACTCACTGTTATCAATCTAACTCACATTATTAACCATATTGTGCTAATTTGATCGATAGAACGACAATCACTATACTTATTACTCTTATTATTATCAATCTAACTCATATTATTAGCCATATTATGCTTAAATGATCGATAGAACGACAATTACTATACTTATTACTCTTATTATTATCAATCTAACCCATATTATTAGCCGTATTATGCTTATATGATCGACAGAACGACAATTACTATACTTATTACACTCACTGTTATCAATCTAACTCATGTTATTAACCATATTATGCAGATATGATCGATAGCACGACATTTACTATACTTATTACTCTTGTTATTATGAATCTAACTCATATTATTAGCCATATTATGCTTAAATGATCGATAGAACGACAATTACTATCCTTATTACTCTTATTGTTATCAATCAAACACATATTATTAGCCATATTATGCTTATATGATCGACAGAACGACAATTACTTTACTTATTACACTCACTGTTATCAATCTAACTCACATTATTAACCATATTGTGCTAATTTGATCGATAGAACGACAATCACTATACTTATTACTCTTATTATTATCAACCTAACTCATATTATTAGCCATATTATGCTTATTTGATCGATAGAACGACAATTACTATACTTATTACTCTTATTATTATAAATCTAACTCATATTATTAACCATATTATGCTGATATGATCGATAGAACTACAATTACCATACTCATTACTCTTATTATTATCAATCTAACTCATATTATTAACCATATTATGCTTATATGATCGATAGAACGACAATTACTATACTTACTACACTCACTATTATCAATCTAACTCATGTTATTAACCATATTATGCAGATATGATCGATAGAACGACAATTACTATACTTATTACTCTTACTATTATCAATATATCTCATATTATTAGCCATATTATGCATATATGATCGATAGAACGACAATTACTGTACTTATTACTCTTATCATTATCGATCTAACTCATATTATTAGCCATATTATGCATATATGATCGATAGAACGACAATTACTATACTTATTACTCTTATTATTATCAATCTAACTCATATTATTAGCCATATTATGCTTATATGATGGACAGAACGACAATTACTATACTTATTACACACACTGTTATCAATCTAACTCATATTATTAACCATATTATGCTAATTTGATCGATAGAACGACAATCACTGTACTTATTACTCTTATTGTTATCAATCTAATTCATATTATTAGCCGTATTATGCTTAAATGATCGATAGAACGACAATTACTATACTTATTACTCTTATTATTATCAATCTAACTCATATTATTAGCCGTATTATGCTTAAATGATCGATAGAACGACAATTACTATACTCACTCCTCTTAATATTATCAATCCAACTCATATTATTAGTCATATTATGCTTATATGATCGACAGAACGACAATTACTATACTTATTACACTTACTATTATCAATCTAACTCATATTATTAGCCATATTATGCCTATATGATCGATAGAACGACAATTACTATACTTATTACACTTACTATTATCAATCTAACTCATATTATTAGCCATATTATGATTATATGATCGAAAGAACGACAATTACTATACTTATTACTCTTACTATTATCAATCTAACTCATATTATTAGCCATATTATGCAGATATGATCCATAGAACTACAATTACTATACACATTACTCTTATTATTATCAATCTAACTCATATTATTAGCCATATTATGCATATATGATCTATAGAACGACAATTACTGTACTTATTACTCTTATCATTATCGATCTAACTCATGTTATTAACCATATTATGCAGATATGATCGATAGCACGACATTTACTATACTTATTACTCTTATTATTATCAATCTAACTCATATTATTAGCCATATTATGCTTAAATGATCGATAGAACGACAATTACTATACTTATGACTCTTATTATTATCAATCTAACTCATATTATTAGCCATATTATGCTTATATGATCGACAGAACGACAATTACTATACTTATTACACACACTGTTATCAATCTAACTCATATTATTAACCATATTATGCTACTTTGATCGATAGAACGACAATCACTATACTTATTACTCTTATTATTATCAACCTAACTCATATTATTAGCCATATTATGCTTATATGATCGATAGAACGACAATTACTATACTTATTATTCTTATTTTTATCAACCTAACTCATATTATTAGCCATATTATGCTTATATGATCGATGGAACGACAATTACTATACTTATTACTCTTATTATTATCAATCTAACTCATATTATTAACCATATTATGCAGATATGACCGTTAGAACTATAATTACTATACTCATTACTCTTATTATTATCAATCTAACTCATATTATTAGCCATATTATGCTTATATGATCGATAGAACGACAATTACTGTACTTGTTGCTCTTATCATTATCGATCTAACTCATATTATTAGGCATATTATGCTTATGTGATCGATAGAACGACAATTACTATACTTATTACTCTTATTATTATAAATCTAACTCATATTATTAGCCATATTATGCTTAAATGATCGATAGAACGACAATTACTATCCTTATTACTCTTATTATTATCAATCAAACTCATGTTATTAACCATATTATGCAGATATGATCGATAGCACGACATTTACTATACTTATTACTCTTATTATTATCAATCTAACTCATATTATTAGCCATATTATGCTTAAATGATCGATAGAACGACAATTACTATACTTATTACTCTTACTATTATCAATCTATCTCATATTATTAGCCATATTATGCATATATGATCGATAGAACGACAATTACTATACTTATTACTCTTATTATTATCAATCTAACTCATATTATTAGCCATATTATGCTTATATGATCGACAGAACGACAATTACTATACTTATTACACTCACTGTTATCAATCTAACTCACATTATTAACCATATTATGCTAATTTGATCGATAGAACGACAATCACTATACTTATTACTCTTATTATTATCAATCTAACTCATATTATTAGCCATATTATGCTTATATGATCGACAGAACGACAATTACTATACTTATTACACACACTGTTATCAATCTAACTCATATTATTAACCATATTATACTGATATGATCGATAGAACTACAATTACCATACTCATTACTCTTATTATTATCAATCTAACTCATATTATTAACCATATTATGCTTATATGATCGATAGAACGACAATTACTATACTTATTACACTCACTGTTATCAATCTAACTCATGTTATTAACCATATTATGCAGATATGATCGATAGCACGACATTTACTATACTTATTACTCTTGTTATTATCAATCTAACTCATATTATTAGCCATATTATGCTTAAATGATCGATAGAACGACAATTACTATCCTTATTACACTTATTATTATCAATCAAACTCATATTATTAGCCATATTATGCTTATATGATCGACAGAACGACAATTACTATACTTATTACACTCACTGTTATCAATCTAACTCATGTTATTAACCATATTATGCAGATATGATCGATAGCACGACATTTACTATACTTATTACTCTTGTTATTATCAATCTAACTCATATTATTAGCCATATTATGCTTAAATGATCGATAGAACGACAATTACTATCCTTATTACTCTTATTGTTATCAATCAAACACATATTATTAGCCATATTATGCTTATATGATCGACAGAACGACAATTACTTTACTTATTACACTCACTGTTATCAATCTAACTCACATTATTAACCATATTGTGCTAATTTGATCGATAGAACGACAATCACTATACTTATTACTCTTATTATTATCAATCTAACTCATATTATTAGCCATATTATGCTTAAATGATCGATGGAACGACAATTACTATACTTATTACTCTTATTATTATCAATCTAACCCATATTATTAGCCGTATTATGCTTATATGATCGACAGAACGACAATTACTATACTTATTACACTCACTGTTATCAATCTAACTCATGTTATTAACCATATTATGCAGATATGATCGATAGCACGACATTTACTATACTTATTACTCTTGTTATTATGAATCTAACTCATATTATTAGCCATATTATGCTTAAATGATCGATAGAACGACAATTACTATCCTTATTACTCTTATTGTTATCAATCAAACACATATTATTAGCCATATTATGCTTATATGATAGACAGAACGACAATTACTTTACTTATTACACTCACTGTTATCAATCTAACTCACATTATTAACCATATTGTGCTAATTTGATCGATAGAACGACAATCACTATACTTATTACTCTTATTATTATCAATCTAACTCATATTATTAGCCATATTATGCTTAAATGATCGATAGAACGACAATTACTATACTTATTACTCTTATTATTATCAATCTAACCCATATTATTAGCCGTATTATGCTTATATGATCGATAGAACGACAATTACTGTACTTATTACTCTTATCATTATCGATCTAACTCATATTATTAGCCATATTATGCTTATATGATCGATAGAACGACAATTACTATACTTATTATTCTTATTTTTATCAACCTAACTCATATTATTAGCCATATTATGCTTAAATGATCGATAGAACGACAATTACTATACTTATTACTCTTATTATTATGAATCTAACTCATATTATTAACCATATTATGCTTATATGATCGATAGAACGACAATTACTATACTTATTATTCTTATTTTTATCAACCTAACTCATATTATTAGCCATGTTATGCTTAAATGATCGACAGAACGACAATTACTATACTTATTACACACACTGTTATCAATCTAACTCATATTATTAACCATATTATGCTAATTTGATCGATAGAACGACAATCACTATACTTATTACTCTTATTATTATCAACCTAACTCATATTATTAGCCATATTATGCTTATTTGATCGATAGAACGACAATTACTATACTTATTACTCTTATTATTATAAATCTAACTCATATTATTAACCATATTATGCTGATATGATCGATAGAACTACAATTACCATACTCATTACTCTTATTATTATCAATCTAACTCATATTATTAACCATATTATGCTTATATGATCGATAGAACGACAATTACTATACTTACTACACTCACTATTATCAATCTAACTCATGTTATTAACCATATTATGCAGATATGATCGATAGAACGACAATTACTATACTTATTACTCTTACTATTATCAATATATCTCATATTATTAGCCATATTATGCATATATGATCGATAGAACGACAATTACTGTACTTATTACTCTTATCATTATCGATCTAACTCATATTATTAGCCATATTATGCATATATGATCGATAGAACGACAATTACTATACTTATTACTCTTATTATTATCAATCTAACTCATATTATTAGCCATATTATGCTTATATGATGGACAGAACGACAATTACTATACTTATTACACACACTGTTATCAATCTAACTCATATTATTAACCATATTATGCTAATTTGATCGATAGAGCGACAATCACTGTACTTATTACTCTTATTATTATCAACCTAACTCATATTATTAGCCATATTATGCTTATATGATCGATAGAACGACAATTACTATACTTATTATTCTTATTTTTATCAACCTAACTCATATTATTAGCCATATTATGCTTAAATGATCGATAGAACGACAATTACTATACTTATTACTCCTATTATTATGAATCTAACTCATATTATTAACCATATTATGCATATATGATCGATAGCACGCCATTTACTATACTTATTACTCTTATCATTATCGATCTAACTCATATTATTAGCCATATTATGCTTATATGATCGATAGAACGACAATTACTATACTTATTACTCTTATTATTATAAATCTAACTCATATTATTAGCCATATTATGCTTGTATGATCGATAGAACGACAATTACTATACTTATTGCTCTTATTATTATCAATCTAACTCATATTATTAGCCATATTATGCTTATATGATCGATAGAACTACAATTACTATACTTATTACTCTTATTATTATCTATCTAACTCATATTATTAACCATATTATGCTTATATGATCGATAGAACGACAATCACTATACTTATTACTCTTATTATTATCCACCTAACTCATATTATTAGCCATATTATGCTTATATGATCGACAGAACGACAATTACTATACTTATTACACTCACTGTTATCAATCTAACTCACATTATTAACCATATTATGCTAATTTGATCGATAGAACGACAATCACTATACTTATTACTCTTATTATTATCAATCTAACTCATATTATTAGCCATATTATGCTTATACGATCGACAGAACGACAATTACTATACTTATTACACACACTGTTATCAATCTAACTCATATTATTAACCATATTATACTGATATGATCGATAGAACTACAATTACCATACTCATTACTCTTATTATTATCAATCTAACTCATATTATTAACCATATTATGCTTATATGATCGATAGAACGACAATTACTATACTTATTACACTCACTGTTATCAATCTAACTCATGTTATTAACCATATTATGCAGATATGATCGATAGCACGACATTTACTATACTTATTACTCTTGTTATTATCAATCTAACTCATATTATTAGCCATATTATGCTTAAATGATCGATAGAACGACAATTACTATCCTTATTACTCTTATTATTATCAATCAAACTCATATTATTAGCCATATTATGCTTATATGATCGACAGAACGACAATTACTATACTTATTACACTCACTGTTATCAATCTAACTCATGTTATTAACCATATTATGCAGATATGATCGATAGCACGACATTTACTATACTTATTACTCTTGTTATTATCAATCTAACTCATATTATTAGCCATATTATGCTTAAATGATCGATAGAACGACAATTACTATCCTTATTACTCTTATTGTTATCAATCAAACACATATTATTAGCCATATTATGCTTATATGATCGACAGAACGACAATTACTTTACTTATTACACTCACTGTTATCAATCTAACTCACATTATTAACCATATTGTGCTAATTTGATCGATAGAACGACAATCACTATACTTATTACTCTTATTATTATCAATCTAACTCATATTATTAGCCATATTATGCTTAAATGATCGATAGAACGACAATTACTATACTTATTACTCTTATTATTATCAATCTAACCCATATTATTAGCCGTATTATGCTTATATGATCGACAGAACGACAATTACTATACTTATTACACTCACTGTTATCAATCTAACTCATGTTATTAACCATATTATGCAGATATGATCGATAGCACGACATTTACTATACTTATTACTCTTGTTATTATGAATCTAACTCATATTATTAGCCATATTATGCTTAAATGATCGATAGAACGACAATTACTATCCTTATTACTCTTATTGTTATCAATCAAACACATATTATTAGCCATATTATGCTTATATGATCGACAGAACGACAATTACTTTACTTATTACACTCACTGTTATCAATCTAACTCACATTATTAACCATATTGTGCTAATTTGATCGATAGAACGACAATCACTATACTTATTACTCTTATTATTATCAATCTAACTCATATTATTAGCCATATTATGCTTAAATGATCGATAGAACGACAATTACTATACTTATTACTCTTATTATTATCAATCTAACCCATATTATTAGCCGTATTATGCTTATATGATCGATAGAACGACAATTACTGTACTTATTACTCTTATCATTATCGATCTAACTCATATTATTAGCCATATTATGCTTATATGATCGATAGAACGACAATTACTATACTTATTATTCTTATTTTTATCAACCTAACTCATATTATTAGCCATATTATGCTTAAATGATCGATAGAACGACAATTACTATACTTATTACTCTTATTATTATGAATCTAACTCATATTATTAACCATATTATGCTTATATGATCGATAGAACGACAATTACTATACTTATTATTCTTATTTTTATCAACCTAACTCATATTATTAGCCATGTTATGCTTAAATGATCGACAGAACGACAATTACTATACTTATTACACACACTGTTATCAATCTAACTCATATTATTAACCATATTATGCTAATTTGATCGATAGAACGACAATCACTATACTTATTACTCTTATTATTATCAACCTAACTCATATTATTAGCCATATTATGCTTATTTGATCGATAGAACGACAATTACTATACTTATTACTCTTATTATTATAAATCTAACTCATATTATTAACCATATTATGCTGATATGATCGATAGAACTACAATTACCATACTCATTACTCTTATTATTATCAATCTAACTCATATTATTAACCATATTATGCTTATATGATCGATAGAACGACAATTACTATACTTACTACACTCACTATTATCAATCTAACTCATGTTATTAACCATATTATGCAGATATGATCGATAGAACGACAATTACTATACTTATTACTCTTACTATTATCAATATATCTCATATTATTAGCCATATTATGCATATATGATCGATAGAACGACAATTACTGTACTTATTACTCTTATCATTATCGATCTAACTCATATTATTAGCCATATTATGCATATATGATCGATAGAACGACAATTACTATACTTATTACTCTTATTATTATCAATCTAACTCATATTATTAGCCATATTATGCTTATATGATGGACAGAACGACAATTACTATACTTATTACACACACTGTTATCAATCTAACTCATATTATTAACCATATTATGCTAATTTGATCGATAGAACGACAATCACTGTACTTATTACTCTTATTGTTATCAATCTAATTCATATTATTAGCCGTATTATGCTTAAATGATCGATAGAACGACAATTACTATACTTATTACTCTTATTATTATCAATCTAACTCATATTATTAGCCGTATTATGCTTAAATGATCGATAGAACGACAATTACTATACTCACTCCTCTTAATATTATCAATCCAACTCATATTATTAGTCATATTATGCTTATATGATCGACAGAACGACAATTACTATACTTATTACACTTACTATTATCAATCTAACTCATATTATTAGCCATATTATGCCTATATGATCGATAGAACGACAATTACTATACTTATTACACTTACTATTATCAATCTAACTCATATTATTAGCCATATTATGATTATATGATCGAAAGAACGACAATTACTATACTTATTACTCTTACTATTATCAATCTAACTCATATTATTAGCCATATTATGCAGATATGATCCATAGAACTACAATTACTATACACATTACTCTTATTATTATCAATCTAACTCATATTATTAGCCATATTATGCATATATGATCTATAGAACGACAATTACTGTACTTATTACTCTTATCATTATCGATCTAACTCATGTTATTAACCATATTATGCAGATATGATCGATAGCACGACATTTACTATACTTATTACTCTTATTATTATCAATCTAACTCATATTATTAGCCATATTATGCTTAAATGATCGATAGAACGACAATTACTATACTTATGACTCTTATTATTATCAATCTAACTCATATTATTAGCCATATTATGCTTATATGATCGACAGAACGACAATTACTATACTTATTACACACACTGTTATCAATCTAACTCATATTATTAACCATATTATGCTACTTTGATCGATAGAACGACAATCACTATACTTATTACTCTTATTATTATCAACCTAACTCATATTATTAGCCATATTATGCTTATATGATCGATAGAACGACAATTACTATACTTATTATTCTTATTTTTATCAACCTAACTCATATTATTAGCCATATTATGCTTATATGATCGATGGAACGACAATTACTATACTTATTACTCTTATTATTATCAATCTAACTCATATTATTAACCATATTATGCAGATATGACCGTTAGAACTATAATTACTATACTCATTACTCTTATTATTATCAATCTAACTCATATTATTAGCCATATTATGCTTATATGATCGATAGAACGACAATTACTGTACTTGTTGCTCTTATCATTATCGATCTAACTCATATTATTAGGCATATTATGCTTATGTGATCGATAGAACGACAATTACTATACTTATTACTCTTATTATTATAAATCTAACTCATATTATTAGCCATATTATGCTTAAATGATCGATAGAACGACAATTACTATCCTTATTACTCTTATTATTATCAATCAAACTCATGTTATTAACCATATTATGCAGATATGATCGATAGCACGACATTTACTATACTTATTACTCTTATTATTATCAATCTAACTCATATTATTAGCCATATTATGCTTAAATGATCGATAGAACGACAATTACTATACTTATTACTCTTACTATTATCAATCTATCTCATATTATTAGCCATATTATGCATATATGATCGATAGAACGACAATTACTATACTTATTACTCTTATTATTATCAATCTAACTCATATTATTAGCCATATTATGCTTATATGATCGACAGAACGACAATTACTATACTTATTACACTCACTGTTATCAATCTAACTCACATTATTAACCATATTATGCTAATTTGATCGATAGAACGACAATCACTATACTTATTACTCTTATTATTATCAATCTAACTCATATTATTAGCCATATTATGCTTATATGATCGACAGAACGACAATTACTATACTTATTACACACACTGTTATCAATCTAACTCATATTATTAACCATATTATACTGATATGATCGATAGAACTACAATTACCATACTCATTACTCTTATTATTATCAATCTAACTCATGTTATTAACCATATTATGCAGATATGATCGATAGCACGGCATTTACTATACTTATTACTCTTGTTATTATCAATCTAACTCATATTATTAGCCATATTATGCTTAAATGATCGATAGAACGACAATTACTATCCTTATTACTCTTATTATTATCAATCAAACTCATATTATTAGCCATATTATGCTTATATGATCGACAGAACGACAATTACTATACTTATTACACTCACTGTTATCAATCTAACTCATGTTATTAACCATATTATGCAGATATGATCGATAGCACGACATTTACTATACTTATTACTCTTGTTATTATCAATCTAACTCATATTATTAGCCATATTATGCTTAAATGATCGATAGAACGACAATTACTATCCTTATTACTCTTATTGTTATCAATCAAACACATATTATTAGCCATATTATGCTTATATGATCGACAGAACGACAATTACTTTACTTATTACACTCACTGTTATCAATCTAACTCACATTATTAACCATATTGTGCTAATTTGATCGATAGAACGACAATCACTATACTTATTACTCTTATTATTATCAATCTAACTCATATTATTAGCCATATTATGCTTAAATGATCGATAGAACGACAATTACTATACTTATTACTCTTATTATTATCAATCTAACCCATATTATTAGCCGTATTATGCTTATATGATCGACAGAACGACAATTACTATACTTATTACACTCACTGTTATCAATCTAACTCATGTTATTAACCATATTATGCAGATATGATCGATAGCACGACATTTACTATACTTATTACTCTTGTTATTATCAATCTAACACATATTATTAGCCATATTATGCTTAAATGATCGATAGAACGACAATTACTATCCTTATTACTCTTATTGTTATCAATCAAACACATATTATTAGCCATATTATGCTTATATGATCGACAGAACGACAATTACTTTACTTATTACACTCACTGTTATCAATCTAACTCACATTATTAACCATATTGTGCTAATTTGATCGATAGAACGACAATCACTATACTTATTACTCTTATTATTATCAACCTAACTCATATTATTAGCCATATTATGCTTATATGATCGATAGAACGACAATTACTATACTTATTATTCTTATTTTTATCAACCTAACTCATATTATTAGCCATATTATGCTTAAATGATCGATAGAACGACAATTACTATACTTATTACTCCTATTATTATGAATCTAACTCATATTATTAACCATATTATGCATATATGATCGATAGCACGCCATTTACTATACTTATTACTCTTATCATTATCGATCTAACTCATATTATTAGCCATATTATGCTTATATGATCGATAGAACGACAATTACTATACTTATTACTCTTATTATTATAAATCTAACTCATATTATTAGCCATATTATGCTTGTATGATCGATAGAACGACAATTACTATACTTATTGCTCTTATTATTATCAATCTAACTCATATTATTAGCCATATTATGCTTATATGATCGATAGAACTACAATTACTATACTTATTACTCTTATTATTATCTATCTAACTCATATTATTAACCATATTATGCTTATATGATCGATAGAACGACAATCACTATACTTATTACTCTTATTATTATCCACCTAACTCATATTATTAGCCATATTATGCTTATATGATCGACAGAACGACAATTACTATACTTATTACACTCACTGTTATCAATCTAACTCACATTATTAACCATATTATGCTAATTTGATCGATAGAACGACAATCACTATACTTATTACTCTTATTATTATCAATCTAACTCATATTATTAGCCATATTATGCTTATATGATCGACAGAACGACAATTACTATACTTATTACACACACTGTTATCAATCTAACTCATATTATTAACCATATTATACTGATATGATCGATAGAACTACAATTACCATACTCATTACTCTTATTATTATCAATCTAACTCATATTATTAACCATATTATGCTTATATGATCGATAGAACGACAATTACTATACTTATTACACTCACTGTTATCAATCTAACTCATGTTATTAACCATATTATGCAGATATGATCGATAGCACGACATTTACTATACTTATTACTCTTGTTATTATCAATCTAACTCATATTATTAGCCATATTATGCTTAAATGATCGATAGAACGACAATTACTATCCTTATTACTCTTATTATTATCAATCAAACTCATATTATTAGCCATATTATGCTTATATGATCGACAGAACGACAATTACTATACTTATTACACTCACTGTTATCAATCTAACTCATGTTATTAACCATATTATGCAGATATGATCGATAGCACGACATTTACTATACTTATTACTCTTGTTATTATCAATCTAACTCATATTATTAGCCATATTATGCTTAAATGATCGATAGAACGACAATTACTATCCTTATTACTCTTATTGTTATCAATCAAACACATATTATTAGCCATATTATGCTTATATGATCGACAGAACGACAATTACTTTACTTATTACACTCACTGTTATCAATCTAACTCATATTATTAGCCATATTATGCATATATGATCGATAGAACGACAATTACTATACTTATTACTCTTATTATTATCAATCTAACTCATATTATTAGCCATATTATGCTTATATGATGGACAGAACGACAATTACTATACTTATTACACACACTGTTATCAATCTAACTCATATTATTAACCATATTATGCTAATTTGATCGATAGAGCGACAATCACTGTACTTATTACTCTTATTATTATCAACCTAACTCATATTATTAGCCATATTATGCTTATATGATCGATAGAACGACAATTACTATACTTATTATTCTTATTTTTATCAACCTAACTCATATTATTAGCCGTATTATGCTTATATGATCGATAGAACGACAATTACTGTACTTATTACTCTTATCATTATCGATCTAACTCATATTATTAGCCATATTATGCTTATATGATCGATAGAACGACAATTACTATACTTATTATTCTTATTTTTATCAACCTAACTCATATTATTAGCCATATTATGCTTAAATGATCGATAGAACGACAATTACTATACTTATTACTCTTATTATTATGAATCTAACTCATATTATTAACCATATTATGCTTATATGATCGATAGAACTACAATTACCATACTCATTACTCTTATTATTATCAATCTAACTCATATTATTAACCATATTATGCTTATATGATCGATAGAACGACAATTACTATACTTACTACACTCACTATTATCAATCTAACTCATGTTATTAACCATATTATGCAGATATGATCGATAGAACGACAATTACTATAATTATTACTTTTACTATTATCAATATATCTCATATTATTAGCCATATTATGCATATATGATCGATAGAACGACAATTACTGTACTTATTACTCTTATCATTATCGATCTAACTCATATTATTAGCCATATTATGCATATATGATCGATAGAACGACAATTACTATACTTATTACTCTTATTATTATCAATCTAACTCATATTATTAGCCATATTATGCTTATATGATGGACAGAACGACAATTACTATACTTATTACACACACTGTTATCAATCTAACTCATATTATTAACCATATTATGCTAATTTGATCGATAGAACGACAATCACTGTACTTATTACTCTTATTATTATCAACCTAACTCATATTATTAGCCATATTATGCTTATATGATCGATAGAACGACAATTACTATACTTATTATTCTTATTTTTATCAACCTAACTCATATTATTAGCCATATTATGCTTAAATGATCGATAGAACGACAATTACTATACTTATTACTCCTATTATTATGAATCTAACTCATATTAGTAACCATATTATGCATATATGATCGATAGCACGACATTTACTATACTTATTACTCTTATCATTATCGATCTAACTCATATTATTAGCCATATTATGCTTATATGATCGATAGAACGACAATTACTATACTTATTACTCTTATTATTATAAATCTAACTCATATTATTAGCCATATTATGCTTGTATGATCGATAGAACGACAATTACTATACTTATTGCTCTTATTATTATCAATCTAACTCATATTATTAGCCATATTATGCTTATATGATCGATAGAACTACAATTACTATACTTATTACTCTTATTATTATCTATCTAACTCATATTATTAACCATATTATGCTTATATGATCGATAGAACGACAATCACTATACTTATTACTCTTATTATTATCCACCTAACTCATATTATTACCCATATTATACAGATATGATCGATAGATCGACAATTACTATACTTATTACACTCACTATTATCAATCTAACTCATATTATTAACAATATTATGCAGATATGATCGATAGCACGAAATTTACTATACTTATTACTCTTATTATTATCAACCTAACTCATATTATTAGCCATATTATGCTTATATGATCGATACAACGACAATTACTATACTTATTATTCTTATTTTTATCAACCTAACTCATATTATTAGCCATATTATGCTTAAATGATCGATAGAACGACAATTACTATACTTATTACTCTTATTATTATGAATCTAACTCATATTATTAACCATGTTATGCAGATACGATCGATAGAACTACAATTACTATACTTATTACTCTTATTATTATCAATCTAACTCATATTATTAGCCGTATTATGCTTATTTGATCGATAGAACGACAATTACTATACTTATTACTCTTATTATTATAAATCTAACTCATATTATTAACCATATTATGCTGATATGATCGATAGAACTACAATTACCATACTCATTACTCTTATTATTATCAATCTAACTCATATTATTAACCATATTATGCTTATATGATCGATAGAGCGACAATTACTATACTTACTACACTCACTATTATCAATCTAACTCATGTTATTAACCATATTATGCAGATATGATCGATAGAACGACAATTACTATACTTATTACTCTTACTATTATCAATCTATCTCATATTATTAGCCATATTATGCATATATGATCGATAGAACGACAACTACTGTACTTATTACTCTTATCATTATCGATCTAACTCATATTATTAGCCATATTATGCATATATGATCGATAGAACGACAATCACTGTACTTATTACTCTTATTATTATCAACCTAACTCATATTATTAGCCATATTATGCTTATATGATCGATAGAACGACAATTACTATACTTATTATTCTTATTTTTATCAACCTAACTCATATTATTAGCCATATTATGCTTAAATGATCGATAGAACGACAATTACTATACTTATTACTCCTATTATTATGAATCTAACTCATATTATTAACCATATTATGCATATATGATCGATAGCACGACATTTACTATACTTATTACTCTTATCATTATCGATGTAACTGATATTATTAGCCATATTATGCTTATATGATCGATAGAACGACAATTACTATACTTATTACTCTTATTATTATAAATCTAACACATTTATTAGCCATATTATGCTTGTATGATCGATAGAACGACAATTACTATACTTATTACTCTTACTATTATCAATCTAACTCATATTATTAGCCATATTATGCAGATATGATCCATAGAACTACAATTACTATACACATTACTCTTATTATTATCAATCTAACTCATATTATTAGCCATATTATGCATATATGATCTATAGAACGACAATTACTGTACTTATTACTCTTATCATTATCGATCTAACTCATGTTATTAACCATATTATGCAGATATGATCGATAGCACGTCATTTACTATACTTATTACTCTTATTATTATCAATCTAACTCATATTATTAGCCATATTATGCTTAAATGATCGATAGAACGACAATTACTATCCTTATTACTCTTATTATTATCAATCTAACTCATATTATTAACCATATTATGCAGATATGACCGTTAGAACTATAATTACTATACTCATTACTCTTATTATTATCAATCTAACTCATATTATTAGCCATATTATGCTTATATGATCGATGGAACGACAATTACTGTACTTGTTGCTCTTATCATTATCGATCTAACTCATATTATTAGGCATATTATGCTTATGTGATCGATAGAACGACAATTACTATACTTATTACTCTTATTATTATAAATCTAACTCATATTATTAGCCATATTATGCTTATATGATCGATAGAACGACAATTACTATACTTATTATTCTTATTTTTATCAACCTAACTCATATTATTAACCATATTATGCTTAAATGATCGATAGAACGACAATTACTATCCTTATTACTCTTATTATTATCAATCAAACTCATATTATTAGCCTTATTATGCTTATATGATCGACAGAACGACAATTACTATACTTATTACACTCACTGTTATCAATCTAACTCACATTATTAACCATATTATGCTAATTTGATCGATAGAACGACAATCACTATACTTATTGCTCTTATTATTATCAATCTAACTCATATTATTAGCCATATTATGCTTAAATGATCGATAGAACGACAATTACTATACTTATTACTCTTATTATTATCAATCTAACTCATATTATTAGCCGTATTATGCTTATATGATCGATAGAACGACAATTACTGTACTTATTACTCTTATCATTATCGATCTAACTCCTATTATTAGCCATATTATGCTTATATGATCGATAGAACGACAATTACTATACTTATTACTCTTATTATTATCAATCTAACTCATATTATTAACCATATTATGCTTGTATGATCGATAGAACGACAATTACTATACTTATTACTCTTATTATTATCAACCTAACTCATATTATTAGCCATATTATGCTTATATGATCGATAGAACGACAATTACTATACTTATTACTCTTATTATTATGAATCTAACTCATATTATTAACCATATTATGCAGATATGATCGATAGAACGACAATTACTATACTCACTACTCTTACTATTATCAACCTAACTCATATTATTAACCATATTATGCTAATTTGATCGATAGAACGACAATCACTATACTTATTACTATTATTATTATCAACCTAACTCATATTATTAGCCATATTATGCTTATATGATCGATGGAACGACAATTACTATACTTATTACTCTTATTATTATAAATCTAACTCATATTATTAGCCATATTATGCTTATATGATCGATAGAACGACAATTACTATACTTATTATTCTTATTGTTATCAACCTAACTCATATTATTAGCCATATTATGCTTATTTGATCGATAGAACGACAATTACTATACTTATTACTCTTATTATTATAAATCTAACTCATATTATTAACCATATTATGCTGATATGATCGATAGAACTACAATTACCATACTCATTACTCTTATTATTATCAATCTAACTCATATTATTAACCATATTATGCTTATATGATCGATAGAACGACAATTACTATACTTACTACACTCACTATTATCAATCTAACTCATGTTATTAACCATATTATGCAGATATGATCGATAGAACGACAATTACTATACTTATTACTCTTACTATTATCAATATATCTCATATTATTAGCCATATTATGCATATATGATCGATAGAACGACAATTACTGTACTTATTACTCTTATCATTATCGATCTAACTCATATTATTAGCCATATTATGCATATATGATCGATAGAACGACAATTACTATACTTATTACTCTTATTATTATCAATCTAACTCATATTATTAGCCATATTATGCTTATATGATGGACAGAACGACAATTACTATACTTATTACACACACTGTTATCAATCTAACTCATATTATTAACCATATTATGCTAATTTGATCGATAGAACGACAATCACTGTACTTATTACTCTTATTGTTATCAATCTAATTCATATTATTAGCCGTATTATGCTTAAATGATCGATAGAACGACAATTACTATACTTATTACTCTTATTATTATCAATCTAACTCATATTATTAGCCGTATTATGCTTAAATGATCGATAGAACGACAATTACTATACTCACTCCTCTTAATATTATCAATCCAACTCATATTATTAGTCATATTATGCTTATATGATCGACAGAACGACAATTACTATACTTATTACACTTACTATTATCAATCTAACTCATATTATTAGCCATATTATGCCTATATGATCGATAGAACGACAATTACTATACTTATTACACTTACTATTATCAATCTAACTCATATTATTAGCCATATTATGATTATATGATCGAAAGAACGACAATTACTATACTTATTACTCTTACTATTATCAATCTAACTCATATTATTAGCCATATTATGCAGATATGATCCATAGAACTACAATTACTATACACATTACTCTTATTATTATCAATATAACTCATATTATTAGCCATATTATGCATATATGATCTATAGAACGACAATTACTGTACTTATTACTCTTATCATTATCGATCTAACTCATGTTATTAACCATATTATGCAGATATGATCGATAGCACGACATTTACTATACTTATTACTCTTATTATTATCAATCTAACTCATATTATTAGCCATATTATGCTTAAATGATCGATAGAACGACAATTACTATACTTATGACTCTTATTATTATCAATCTAACTCATATTATTAGCCATATTATGCTTATATGATCGACAGAACGACAATTACTATACTTATTACACACACTGTTATCAATCTAACTCATATTATTAACCATATTATGCTACTTTGATCGATAGAACGACAATCACTATACTTATTACTCTTATTATTATCAACCTAACTCATATTATTAGCCATATTATGCTTATATGATCGATAGAACGACAATTACTATACTTATTATTCTTATTTTTATCAACCTAACTCATATTATTAGCCATATTATGCTTATATGATCGATAGAACGACAATTACTATACTTATTACTCTTATTATTATCAATCTAACTCATATTATTAACCATATTATGCAGATATGACCGTTAGAACTATAATTACTATACTCATTACTCTTATTATTATCAATCTAACTCATATTATTAGCCATATTATGCTTATATGATCGATAGAACGACAATTACTGTACTTGTTGCTCTTATCATTATCGATCTAACTCATATTATTAGGCATATTATGCTTATGTGATCGATAGAACGACAATTACTATACTTATTACTCTTATTATTATAAATCTAACTCATATTATTAGCCATATTATGCTTAAATGATCGATAGAACGACAATTACTATCCTTATTACTCTTATTATTATCAATCAAACTCATGTTATTAACCATATTATGCAGATATGATCGATAGCACGACATTTACTATACTTATTACTCTTATTATTATCAATCTAACTCATATTATTAGCCATATTATGCTTAAATGATCGATAGAACGACAATTACTATACTTATTACTCTTACTATTATCAATCTATCTCATATTATTAGCCATATTATGCATATATGATCGATAGAACGACAATTACTATACTTATTACTCTTATTATTATCAATCTAACTCATATTATTAGCCATATTATGCTTATATGATCGACAGAACGACAATTACTATACTTATTACACTCACTGTTATCAATCTAACTCACATTATTAACCATATTATGCTAATTTGATCGATAGAACGACAATCACTATACTTATTACTCTTATTATTATCAATCTAACTCATATTATTAGCCATATTATGCTTATATGATCGACAGAACGACAATTACTATACTTATTACACACACTGTTATCAATCTAACTCATATTATTAACCATATTATACTGATATGATCGATAGAACTACAATTACCATACTCATTACTCTTATTATTATCAATCTAACTCATATTATTAACCATATTATGCTTATATGATCGATAGAACGACAATTACTATACTTATTACACTCACTGTTATCAATCTAACTCATGTTATTAACCATATTATGCAGATATGATCGATAGCACGACATTTACTATACTTATTACTCTTGTTATTATCAATCTAACTCATATTATTAGCCATATTATGCTTAAATGATCGATAGAACGACAATTACTATCCTTATTACTCTTATTATTATCAATCAAACTCATATTATTAGCCATATTATGCTTATATGATCGACAGAACGACAATTACTATACTTATTACACTCACTGTTATCAATCTAACTCATGTTATTAACCATATTATGCAGATATGATCGATAGCACGACATTTACTATACTTATTACTCTTGTTATTATCAATCTAACTCATATTATTAGCCATATTATGCTTAAATGATCGATAGAACGACAATTACTATCCTTATTACTCTTATTGTTATCAATCAAACACATATTATTAGCCATATTATGCTTATATGATCGACAGAACGACAATTACTTTACTTATTACACTCACTGTTATCAATCTAACTCACATTATTAACCATATTGTGCTAATTTGATCGATAGAACGACAATCACTATACTTATTACTCTTATTATTATCAATCTAACTCATATTATTAGCCATATTATGCTTAAATGATCGATAGAACGACAATTACTATACTTATTACTCTTATTATTATCAATCTAACCCATATTATTAGCCGTATTATGCTTATATGATCGACAGAACGACAATTACTATACTTATTACACTCACTGTTATCAATCTAACTCATGTTATTAACCATATTATGCAGATATGATCGATAGCACGACATTTACTATACTTATTACTCTTGTTATTATCAATCTAACTCATATTATTAGCCATATTATGCTTAAATGATCGATAGAACGACAATTACTATCCTTATTACTCTTATTGTTATCAATCAAACACATATTATTAGCCATATTATGCTTATATGATCGACAGAACGACAATTACTTTACTTATTACACTCACTGTTATCAATCTAACTCACATTATTAACCATATTGTGCTAATTTGATCGATAGAACGACAATCACTATACTTATTACTCTTATTATTATCAATCTAACTCATATTATTAGCCATATTATGCTTAAATGATCGATAGAACGACAATTACTATACTTATTACTCTTATTATTATCAATCTAACCCATATTATTAGCCGTATTATGCTTATATGATCGATAGAACGACAATTACTGTACTTATTACTCTTATCATTATCGATCTAACTCATATTATTAGCCATATTATGCTTATATGATCGATAGAACGACAATTACTATACTTATTATTCTTATTTTTATCAACCTAACTCATATTATTAGCCATATTATGCTTAAATGATCGATAGAACGACAATTACTATACTTATTACTCTTATTATTATGAATCTAACTCATATTATTAACCATATTATGCTTATATGATCGATAGAACTACAATTACCATACTCATTACTCTTATTATTATCAATCTAACTCATATTATTAACCATATTATGCTTATATGATCGATAGAACGACAATTACTATACTTACTACACTCACTATTATCAATCTAACTCATGTTATTAACCATATTATGCAGATATGATCGATAGAACGACAATTACTATAATTATTACTTTTACTATTATCAATATATCTCATATTATTAGCCATATTATGCATATATGATCGATAGAACGACAATTACTGTACTTATTACTCTTATCATTATCGATCTAACTCATATTATTAGCCATATTATGCATATATGATCGATAGAACGACAATTACTATACTTATTACTCTTATTATTATCAATCTAACTCATATTATTAGCCATATTATGCTTATATGATGGACAGAACGACAATTACTATACTTATTACACACACTGTTATCAATCTAACTCATATTATTAACCATATTATGCTAATTTGATCGATAGAACGACAATCACTGTACTTATTACTCTTATTATTATCAACCTAACTCATATTATTAGCCATATTATGCTTATATGATCGATAGAACGACAATTACTATACTTATTATTCCTATTTTTATCAACCTAACTCATATTATTAGCCATATTATGCTTAAATGATCGATAGAACGACAATTACTATACTTATTACTCCTATTATTATGAATCTAACTCATATTATTAACCATATTATGCATATATGATCGATAGCACGACATTTACTATACTTATTACTCTTATCATTATCGATCTAACTCATATTATTAGCCATATTATGCTTATATGATCGATAGAACGACAATTACTATACTTATTACTCTTATTATTATAAATCTAACTCATATTATTAGCCATATTATGCTTGTATGATCGATAGAACGACAATTACTATACTTATTGCTCTTATTATTATCAATCTAACTCATATTATTAGCCATATTATGCTTATATGATCGATAGAACTACAATTACTATACTTATTACTCTTATTATTATCTATCTAACTCATATTATTAACCATATTATGCTTATATGATCGATAGAACGACAATCACTATACTTATTACTCTTATTATTATCCACCTAACTCATATTATTACCCATATTATGCAGATATGATCGATAGATCGACAATTACTATACTTATTACACTCACTATTATCAATCTAACTCATATTATTAACAATATTATGCAGATATGATCGATAGCACGAAATTTACTATACTTATTACTCTTATTATTATCAACCTAACTCATATTATTAGCCATATTATGCTTATATGATCGATACAACGACAATTACTATACTTATTATTCTTATTTTTATCAACCTAACTCATATTATTAGCCATATTATGCTTAAATGATCGATAGAACGACAATTACTATACTTATTACTCTTATTATTATGAATCTAACTCATATTATTAACCATGTTATGCAGATACGATCGATAGAACTACAATTACTATACTTATTACTCTTATTATTATCAATCTAACTCATATTATTAGCCGTATTATGCTTATTTGATCGATAGAACGACAATTACTATACTTATTACTCTTATTATTATAAATCTAACTCATATTATTAACCATATTATGCTGATATGATCGATAGAACTACAATTACCATACTCATTACTCTTATTATTATCAATCTAACTCATATTATTAACCATATTATGCTTATATGATCGATAGAGCGACAATTACTATACTTACTACACTCACTATTATCAATCTAACTCATGTTATTAACCATATTATGCAGATATGATCGATAGAACGACAATTACTATACTTATTACTCTTACTATTATCAATCTATCTCATATTATTAGCCATATTATGCATATATGATCGATAGAACGACAACTACTGTACTTATTACTCTTATCATTATCGATCTAACTCATATTATTAGCCATATTATGCATATATGATCGATAGAACGACAATCACTGTACTTATTACTCTTATTATTATCAACCTAACTCATATTATTAGCCATATTATGCTTATATGATCGATAGAACGACAATTACTATACTTATTATTCTTATTTTTATCAACCTAACTCATATTATTAGCCATATTATGCTTATATGATCGATAGAACGACAATTACTATACTTATTACTCTTATTATTATAAATCTAACACATTTATTAGCCATATTATGCTTGTATGATCGATAGAACGACAATTACTATACTTATTACTCTTACTATTATCAATCTAACTCATATTATTAGCCATATTATGCAGATATGATCCATAGAACTACAATTACTATACACATTACTCTTATTATTATCAATCTAACTCATATTATTAGCCATATTATGCATATATGATCTATAGAACGACAATTACTGTACTTATTACTCTTATCATTATCGATCTAACTCATGTTATTAACCATATTATGCAGATATGATCGATAGCACGACATTTACTATACTTATTACTCTTATTATTATCAATCTAACTCATATTATTAGCCATATTATGCTTAAATGATCGATAGAACGACAATTACTATCCTTATTACTCTTATTATTATCAATCTAACTCATATTATTAACCATATTATGCAGATATGACCGTTAGAACTATAATTACTATACTCATTACTCTTATTATTATCAATCTAACTCATATTATTAGCCATATTATGCTTATATGATCGATGGAACGACAATTACTGTACTTGTTGCTCTTATCATTATCGATCTAACTCATATTATTAGGCATATTATGCTTATGTGATCGATAGAACGACAATCACTATACTTATTACTCTTATTATTATCAATCTAACTCATATTATTAGCCATATTATGCTTAAATGATCGATAGAACGACAATTACTATACTTATTACTCTTATTATTATCAATCTAACCCATATTATTAGCCGTATTATGCTTATATGATCGACAGAACGACAATTACTATACTTATTACACTCACTGTTATCAATCTAACTCATGTTATTAACCATATTATGCAGATATGATCGATAGCACGACATTTACTATACTTATTACTCTTGTTATTATCAATCTAACTCATATTATTAGCCATATTATGCTTAAATGATCGATAGAACGACAATTACTATCCTTATTACTCTTATTGTTATCAATCAAACACATATTATTAGCCATATTATGCTTATATGATCGACAGAACGACAATTACTTTACTTATTACACTCACTGTTATCAATCTAACTCACATTATTAACCATATTGTGCTAATTTGATCGATAGAACGACAATCACTATACTTATTACTCTTATTATTATCAATCTAACTCATATTATTAGCCATATTATGCTTAAATGATCGATAGAACGACAATTACTATACTTATTACTCTTATTATTATCAATCTAACCCATATTATTAGCCGTATTATGCTTATATGATCGATAGAACGACAATTACTGTACTTATTACTCTTATCATTATCGATCTAACTCATATTATTAGCCATATTATGCTTATATGATCGATAGAACGACAATTACTATACTTATTATTCTTATTTTTATCAACCTAACTCATATTATTAGCCATATTATGCTTAAATGATCGATAGAACGACAATTACTATACTTATTACTCTTATTATTATGAATCTAACTCATATTATTAACCATATTATGCTTATATGATCGATAGAACTACAATTACCATACTCATTACTCTTATTATTATCAATCTAACTCATATTATTAACCATATTATGCTTATATGATCGATAGAACGACAATTACTATACTTACTACACTCACTATTATCAATCTAACTCATGTTATTAACCATATTATGCAGATATGATCGATAGAACGACAATTACTATAATTATTACTTTTACTATTATCAATATATCTCATATTATTAGCCATATTATGCATATATGATCGATAGAACGACAATTACTGTACTTATTACTCTTATCATTATCGATCTAACTCATATTATTAGCCATATTATGCATATATGATCGATAGAACGACAATTACTATACTTATTACTCTTATTATTATCAATCTAACTCATATTATTAGCCATATTATGCTTATATGATGGACAGAACGACAATTACTATACTTATTACACACACTGTTATCAATCTAACTCATATTATTAACCATATTATGCTAATTTGATCGATAGAACGACAATCACTGTACTTATTACTCTTATTATTATCAACCTAACTCATATTATTAGCCATATTATGCTTATATGATCGATAGAACGACAATTACTATACTTATTATTCCTATTTTTATCAACCTAACTCATATTATTAGCCATATTATGCTTAAATGATCGATAGAACGACAATTACTATACTTATTACTCCTATTATTATGAATCTAACTCATATTATTAACCATATTATGCATATATGATCGATAGCACGACATTTACTATACTTATTACTCTTATCATTATCGATCTAACTCATATTATTAGCCATATTATGCTTATATGATCGATAGAACGACAATTACTATACTTATTACTCTTATTATTATAAATCTAACTCATATTATTAGCCATATTATGCTTGTATGATCGATAGAACGACAATTACTATACTTATTGCTCTTATTATTATCAATCTAACTCATATTATTAGCCATATTATGCTTATATGATCGATAGAACTACAATTACTATACTTATTACTCTTATTATTATCTATCTAACTCATATTATTAACCATATTATGCTTATATGATCGATAGAACGACAATCACTATACTTATTACTCTTATTATTATCCACCTAACTCATATTATTACCCATATTATGCAGATATGATCGATAGATCGACAATTACTATACTTATTACACTCACTATTATCAATCTAACTCATATTATTAACAATATTATGCAGATATGATCGATAGCACGAAATTTACTATACTTATTACTCTTATTATTATCAACCTAACTCATATTATTAGCCATATTATGCTTATATGATCGATACAACGACAATTACTATACTTATTATTCTTATTTTTATCAACCTAACTCATATTATTAGCCATATTATGCTTAAATGATCGATAGAACGACAATTACTATACTTATTACTCTTATTATTATGAATCTAACTCATATTATTAACCATGTTATGCAGATACGATCGATAGAACTACAATTACTATACTTATTACTCTTATTATTATCAATCTAACTCATATTATTAGCCGTATTATGCTTATTTGATCGATAGAACGACAATTACTATACTTATTACTCTTATTATTATAAATCTAACTCATATTATTAACCATATTATGCTGATATGATCGATAGAACTACAATTACCATACTCATTACTCTTATTATTATCAATCTAACTCATATTATTAACCATATTATGCTTATATGATCGATAGAGCGACAATTACTATACTTACTACACTCACTATTATCAATCTAACTCATGTTATTAACCATATTATGCAGATATGATCGATAGAACGACAATTACTATACTTATTACTCTTACTATTATCAATCTATCTCATATTATTAGCCATATTATGCATATATGATCGATAGAACGACAACTACTGTACTTATTACTCTTATCATTATCGATCTAACTCATATTATTAGCCATATTATGCATATATGATCGATAGAACGACAATCACTGTACTTATTACTCTTATTATTATCAACCTAACTCATATTATTAGCCATATTATGCTTATATGATCGATAGAACGACAATTACTATACTTATTATTCTTATTTTTATCAACCTAACTCATATTATTAGCCATATTATGCTTATATGATCGATAGAACGACAATTACTATACTTATTACTCTTATTATTATAAATCTAACACATTTATTAGCCATATTATGCTTGTATGATCGATAGAACGACAATTACTATACTTATTACTCTTACTATTATCAATCTAACTCATATTATTAGCCATATTATGCAGATATGATCCATAGAACTACAATTACTATACACATTACTCTTATTATTATCAATCTAACTCATATTATTAGCCATATTATGCATATATGATCTATAGAACGACAATTACTGTACTTATTACTCTTATCATTATCGATCTAACTCATGTTATTAACCATATTATGCAGATATGATCGATAGCACGACATTTACTATACTTATTACTCTTATTATTATCAATCTAACTCATATTATTAGCCATATTATGCTTAAATGATCGATAGAACGACAATTACTATCCTTATTACTCTTATTATTATCAATCTAACTCATATTATTAACCATATTATGCAGATATGACCGTTAGAACTATAATTACTATACTCATTACTCTTATTATTATCAATCTAACTCATATTATTAGCCATATTATGCTTATATGATCGATGGAACGACAATTACTGTACTTGTTGCTCTTATCATTATCGATCTAACTCATATTATTAGGCATATTATGCTTATGTGATCGATAGAACGACAATTACTATACTTATTACTCTTATTATTATAAATCTAACTCATATTATTAGCCATATTATGCTTATATGATCGATAGAACGACAATTACTATACTTATTATTCTTATTTTTATCAACCTAACTCATATTATTAACCATATTATGCTTAAATGATCGATAGAACGACAATTACTATCCTTATTACTCTTATTATTATCAATCAAACTCATATTATTAGCCTTATTATGCTTATATGATCGACAGAACGACAATTACTATACTTATTACACTCACTGTTATCAATCTAACTCACATTATTAACCATATTATGCTAATTTGATCGATAGAACGACAATCACTATACTTATTGCTCTTATTATTATCAATCTAACTCATATTATTAGCCATATTATGCTTAAATGATCGATAGAACGACAATTACTATACTTATTACTCTTATTATTATCAATCTAACTCATATTATTAGCCGTATTATGCTTATATGATCGATAGAACGACAATTACTGTACTTATTACTCTTATCATTATCGATCTAACTCCTATTATTAGCCATATTATGCTTATATGATCGATAGAACGACAATTACTATACTTATTACTCTTATTATTATCAATCTAACTCATATTATTAACCATATTATGCTTGTATGATCGATAGAACGACAATTACTATACTTATTACTCTTATTATTATCAACCTAACTCATATTATTAGCCATATTATGCTTATATGATCGATAGAACGACAATTACTATACTTATTACTCTTATTATTATGAATCTAACTCATATTATTAACCATATTATGCAGATATGATCGATAGAACGACAATTACTATACTCACTACTCTTACTATTATCAACCTAACTCATATTATTAACCATATTATGCTAATTTGATCGATAGAACGACAATCACTATACTTATTACTCTTATTATTATCAACCTAACTCATATTATTAGCCATATTATGCTTATATGATCGATAGAACGACAATTACTATACTTATTATTCTTATTTTTATCAACCTAACTCATATTATTAGCCATATTATGCTTATATGATCGATAGAACGACAATTACTATACTTATTACTCTTATTATTATCAATCTAACTCATATTATTAACCATATTATGCAGATATGACCGTTAGAACTATAATTACTATACTCATTACTCTTATTATTATCAATCTAACTCATATTATTAGCCATATTATGCTTATATGATCGATGGAACGACAATTACTGTACTTGTTGCTCTTATCATTATCGATCTAACTCATATTATTAGGCATATTATGCTTATGTGATCGATAGAACGACAATTACTATACTTATTACTCTTATTATTATAAATCTAACTCATATTATTAGCCATATTATGCTTATATGATCGATAGAACGACAATTACTATACTTATTATTCTTATTGTTATCAACCTAACTCATATTATTAGCCATATTATGCTTATATGATCGATAGAACGACAATTACTATACTTATTACACTCACTATTATCAATCTAACTCATGTTATTAACCATATTATGCAGATATGATCGATAGAACGACAATTACTATACTTATTACTCTTACTATTATCAATCTATCTCATATTATTAGCCATATTATGCATATATGATCGATAGAACGACAACTACTGTACTTATTACTCTTATCATTATCGATCTAACTCATATTATTAGCCATATTATGCATATATGATCGATAGAACGACAATTACTATACTTATTACTCTTATTATTATCAATCTAACTCATATTATTAGCCATATTATGCTTATATGATGGACAGAACGACAATTACTATACTTATTACACACACTGTTATCAATCTAACTCATATTATTAACCATATTATGCTAATTTGATCGATAGAACGACAATCACTGTACTTATTACTCTTATTATTATCAACCTAACTCATATTATTAGCCATATTATGCTTATATGATCGATAGAACGACAATTACTATACTCACTCCTCATAATATTATCAATCCAACTCATATTATTAGTCATATTATGCTTATATGATCGACAGAACGACAATTACTATACTTATTACACTTACTATTATCAATCTAACTCATATTATTACCCATATTATGCCTATATGATCGATAGAACGACAATTACTATACTTATTACACTTACTATTATCAATCTAACTCATATTATTAGCCATATTATGCCTATATGATCGATAGAACGACAATTACTATACTTATTACTCTTACTATTATCAATCTAACTCATATTATTAGCCATATTATGCAGATATGATCCATAGAACTACAATTACTATACACATTACTCTTATTATTATCAATCTAACTCATATTATTAGCCATATTATGCATATATGATCTATAGAACGACAATTACTGTACTTATTACTCTTATCATTATCGATCTAACTCATGTTATTAACCATATTATGCAGATATGATCGATAGCACGACATTTACTATACTTATTACTCTTATTATTATCAATCTAACTCATATTATTAGCCATATTATGCTTAAATGATCGATAGAACGACAATTACTATCCTTATTACTCTTATTATTATCAATCTAACTCATATTATTAACCATATTATGCAGATATGACCGTTAGAACTATAATTACTATACTCATTACTCTTATTATTATCAATCTAACTCATATTATTAGCCATATTATGCTTATATGATCGATGGAACGACAATTACTGTACTTGTTGCTCTTATCATTATCGATCTAACTCATATTATTAGGCATATTATGCTTATGTGATCGATAGAACGACAATTACTATACTTATTACTCTTATTATTATAAATCTAACTCATATTATTAGCCATATTATGCTTATATGATCGATAGAACGACAATTACTATACTTATTATTCTTATTTTTATCAACCTAACTCATATTATTAACCATATTATGCTTAAATGATCGATAGAACGACAATTACTATCCTTATTACTCTTATTATTATCAATCAAACTCATATTATTAGCCTTATTATGCTTATATGATCGACAGAACGACAATTACTATACTTATTACACTCACTGTTATCAATCTAACTCACATTATTAACCATATTATGCTAATTTGATCGATAGAACGACAATCACTATACTTATTGCTCTTATTATTATCATTCTAACTCATATTATTAGCCATATTATGCTTAAATGATCGATAGAACGACAATTACTATACTTATTACTCTTATTATTATCAATCTAACTCATATTATTAGCCGTATTATGCTTATATGATCGATAGAACGACAATTACTGTACTTATTACTCTTATCATTATCGATCTAACTCCTATTATTAGCCATATTATGCTTATATGATCGATAGAACGACAATTACTATACTTATTACTCTTATTATTATCAATCTAACTCATATTATTAACCATATTATGCTTGTATGATCGATAGAACGACAATTACTATACTTATTACTCTTATTATTATCAACCTAACTCATATTATTAGCCATATTATGCTTATATGATCGATAGAACGACAATTACTATACTTATTACTCTTATTATTATGAATCTAACTCATATTATTAACCATATTATGCAGATATGATCGATAGAACGACAATTACTATACTCACTACTCTTACTATTATCAACCTAACTCATATTATTAACCATATTATGCTAATTTGATCGATAGAACGACAATCACTATACTTATTACTCTTATTATTATCAACCTAACTCATATTATTAGCCATATTATGCTTATATGATCGATAGAACGACAATTACTATACTTATTATTCTTATTTTTATCAACCTAACTCATATTATTAGCCATATTATGCTTATATGATCGATAGAACGACAATTACTATACTTATTACTCTTATTATTATCAATCTAACTCATATTATTAACCATATTATGCAGATATGACCGTTAGAACTATAATTACTATACTCATTACTCTTATTATTATCAATCTAACTCATATTATTAGCCATATTATGCTTATATGATCGATGGAACGACAATTACTGTACTTGTTGCTCTTATCATTATCGATCTAACTCATATTATTAGGCATATTATGCTTATGTGATCGATAGAACGACAATTACTATACTTATTACTCTTATTATTATAAATCTAACTCATATTATTAGCCATATTATGCTTATATGATCGATAGAACGACAATTACTATACTTATTATTCTTATTTTTATCAACCTAACTCATATTATTAGCCATATTATGCTTATATGATCGATAGAACGACAATTACTATACTTATTACACTCACTATTATCAATCTAACTCATGTTATTAACCATATTATGCAGATATGATCGATAGCACGACATTTAATATACTTATTACTCTTATTATTATCAATCTAACTCATATTATTAGCCATATTATGCTTAAATGATCGATAGAACGACAATTACTATCCTTATTACTCTTATTATTATCAATCAAACTCATATTATTAGCCTTATTATGCTTATATGATCGACAGAACGACAATTACTATACTTATTACACTCACTGTTATCAATCTAACTCACATTATTAACCATATTATGCTAATTTGATCGATAGAACGACAATCACTATACTTATTACTCTTACTATTATCAATCTAACTCATATTATTAGCCATATTATGATTATATGATCGATAGAACGACAATTACTATACTTATTACTCTTACTATTATCAATGTAACTCACATTATTAACCATATTATGCTAATTTGATCGATAGAACGACAATCACTATACTTATTACTCTTATTATTATCAATCTAACTCATATTATTAGCCATATTATGCTTAAATGATCGATAGAACGACAATTACTATACTTATTACTCTTACTATTATCAATCTAACTCATATTATTAGCCATATTATGCAGATATGATCCATAGAACTACAATTACTATACACATTACTCTTATTATTATCAATCTAACTCATATTATTAGCCATATTATGCATATATGATCTATAGAACGACAATTACTGTACTTATTACTCTTATCATTATCGATCTAACTCATGTTATTAACCATATTATGCAGATATGATCGATAGCACGACATTTACTATACTTATTACTCTTATTATTATCAATCTAACTCATATTATTAGCCATATTATGCTTAAATGATCGATAGAACGACAATTACTATACTTATTACTCTTATTATTATCAATCTAACTCATATTATTAGCCATATTATGCTTATATGATCGACACAACGACAATTACTATACTTATTACACACACTGTTATCAATCTAACTCATATTATTAACCATATTATGCTAATTTGATCGATAGAACGACAATCACTATACTTATTACTCTTATTATTATCAACCTAACTCATATTATTAGCCATATTATGCTTATATGATCGATAGAACGACAATTACTATACTTATTATTCTTATTTTTATCAACCTAACTCATATTATTAGCCATATTATGCTTATATGATCGATAGAACGACAATTACAATACTTATTACACTCACTATTATCAATCTAACTCATGTTATTAACCATATTATGCAGATATGATCGATAGCACGACATTTAATATACTTATTACTCTTATTATTATCAATCTAACTCATATTATTAGCCATATTATGCTTAAATGATCGATAGAACGACAATTACTATCCTTATTACTCTTATTATTATCAATCAAACTCATATTATTAGCCTTATTATGCTTATATGATCGACAGAACGACAATTACTATACTTATTACACTCACTGTTATCAATCTAACTCACATTATTAACCATATTATGCTAATGTGATCGATAGAACGACAATCACTATACTTATTGCTCTTATTATTATCAATCTAACTCATATTATTAGCCATATTATGCTTATATGATCGATAGAACGACAATTACTATACTTATTACTCTTATTATTATCAATCTAACTCATATTATTAACCATATTATGCAGATATGACCGTTAGAACTATAATTACTATACTCATTACTCTTATTATTATCAATCTAACTCATATTATTAGCCATATTATGCTTATATGATCGATGGAACGACAATTACTGTACTTGTTGCTCTTATCATTATCGATCTAACTCATATTATTAGGCATATTATGCTTATGTGATCGATAGAACGACAATTACTATACTTATTACTCTTATTATTATAAATCTAACTCATATTATTAGCCATATTATGCTTATATGATCGATAGAACGACAATTACTATACTTATTATTCTTATTTTTATCAACCTAACTCATATTATTAGCCATATTATGCTTATATGATCGATAGAACGACAATTACTATACTTATTACACTCACTATTATCAATCTAACTCATGTTATTAACCATATTATGCAGATATGATCGATAGCACGACATTTAATATACTTATTACTCTTATTATTATCAATCTAACTCATATTATTAGCCATATTATGCTTAAATGATCGATAGAACGACAATTACTATCCTTATTACTCTTATTATTATCAATCAAACTCATATTATTAGCCTTATTATGCTTATATGATCGACAGAACGACAATTACTATACTTATTACACTCACTGTTATCAATCTAACTCACATTATTAACCATATTATGCTAATTTGATCGATAGAACGACAATCACTATACTTATTACTCTTATTATTATCAATCTAACTCATATTATTAGCCATATTATGCTTAAATGATCGATAGAACGACAATTACTATACTTATTACTCTTATTATTATCAATCTAACTCATATTATTAGCCGTATTATGCTTATATGATCGATAGAACGACAATTACTGTACTTATTACTCTTATCATTATCGATCTAACTCCTATTATTAGCCATATTATGCTTATATGATCGATAGAACGACAATTACTATACTTATTACTCTTATTATTATCAATCTAACTCATATTATTAACCATATTATGCTTATATGATCGATAGAACGACAATTACTATACTTATTACTCTTATTATTATCAACCTAACTCATATTATTAGCCATATTATGCTTATATGATCGATAGAACGACAATTACTATACTTATTACTCTTATTATTATGAATCTAACTCATATTATTAACCATATTATGCAGATATGATCGATAGAACGACAATTACTATACTCACTACTCTTACTATTATCAACCTAACTCATATTATTAGCCATATTATGCTTAAATGATCGACAGAACGACAATTACTATACTTATTACACACACTGTTATCAATCTAACTCATGTTATTAACCATATTATGCAGATATGCTCGATAGCACGACATTTACTATACTTATTACTCTTACTATTATCAATCTAACTCATATTATTAGCCATATTATGCTTAAATGATCGATAGAGCGACAATTACTATACTTATTATTCTTATTTTTATCAACCTAACTCATATTATTAGCCATATTATGCTTAAATGATCGATAGAACGACAATTACTATACTTCTTACTCTTATTATTATGAATCTAACTCATATTATTAACCATATTATGCTTATATGATCGATAGAACGACAATTACTATACTTATTACACTCACTATTATCAATCTAACTCATGTTATTAATCATATTATGCAGATATGATCGATAGCACGACATTTACTATACTTATTACTCTTATTATTATCAATCTATCTCATATTATTAGCCATATTATGCTTAAATGATCGATAGAACGACAATTACTATCCTTATTACTCTTATTATTATCAATCAAACTCATATTATTAGCCATATTATGCTTATATGATCGACAGAACGACAATTACTATACTTATTACACTCACTGTTATCAATGTAACTCACATTATTAACCATATTATGCTAATTTGATCGATAGAACGACAATCACTATACTTATTACTCTTATTATTATCAATCTAACTCATATTATTAGCCATATTATGCTTAAATGATCGATAGAACGACAATTACTATACTTATTACACTTATTATTATCAATCTAACCCATATTATTAGCCGTATTATGCTTATATGATCGATAGAACGACAATTACTGTACTTATTACTCTTATCATTATCGATCTAACTCATATTATTAGCCATATTATGCTTATATGATCGATAGAACGACAATTACTATACTTATTATTCTTATTTTTATCAACCTAACTCATATTATTAGCCATGTTATGCTTAAATGATCGACAGAACGACAATTACAGTACTTATTACACTCACTGTTATCAATCTAACTCATATTATTAACCATACTATGCTAATTTGATCGATAGAACGACAATCACTATACTTATTACTCTTATTATTATCAACCTAACTCATATTATTAGCCATATTATGCTTATTTGATCGATAGAACGACAATTACTATACTTATTACTCTTATTATTATAAATCTAACTCATATTATTAACCATATTATGCTGATATGATCGATAGAACTACAATTACCATACTCATTACTCTTATTATTATCAATCTAACTCATATTATTAACCATATTATGCTTATATGATCGATAGAACGACAATTACTATACTTACTACACTCACTATTATCAATCTAACTCATGTTATTAACCATATTATGCAGATATGATCGATAGAACGACAATTACTATACTTATTACTCTTACTATTATCAATCTATCTCATATTATTAGCCATATTACGCATATATGATCGATAGAACGACAATTACTGTACTTATTACTCATATCATTATCAATCTAACTCATATTATTAGCCATATTATGCTTATATGATCGATGGAACGACAATTACTGTACTTGTTGCTCTTATCATTATCGATCTAACTCATATTATTAGGCATATTATGCTTATGTGATCGATAGAACGACAATTACTATACTTATTACTCTTATTATTATAAATCTAACTCATATTATTAGCCATATTATGCTTATATGATCGATAGAACGACAATTACTATACTTATTATTCTTATTTTTATCAACCTAACTCATATTATTAGCCATATTATGCTTATATGATCGATAGAACGACAATTACTATACTTATTACACTCACTATTATCAATCTAACTCATGTTATTAACCATATTATGCAGATATGATCGATAGCACGACATTTAATATACTTATTACTCTTATTATTATCAATCTAACTCATATTATTAGCCATATTATGCTTAAATGATCGATAGAACGACAATTACTATCCTTATTACTCTTATTATTATCAATCAAACTCATATTATTAGCCTTATTATGCTTATATGATCGACAGAACGACAATTACTATACTTATTACACTCACTGTTATCAATCTAACTCACATTATTAACCATATTATGCTAATTTGATCGATAGAACGACAATCACTATACTTATTACTCTTATTATTATCAATCTAACTCATATTATTAGCCATATTATGCTTAAATGATCGATAGAACGACAATTACTATACTTATTACTCTTATTATTATCAATCTAACTCATATTATTAGCCGTATTATGCTTATATGATCGATAGAACGACAATTACTGTACTTATTACTCTTATCATTATCGATCTAACTCCTATTATTAGCCATATTATGCTTATATGATCGATAGAACGACAATTACTATACTTATTACTCTTATTATTATCAATCTAACTCATATTATTAACCATATTATGCTTATATGATCGATAGAACGACAATTACTATACTTATTACTCTTATTATTATCAACCTAACTCATATTATTAGCCATATTATGCTTATATGATCGATAGAACGACAATTACTATACTTATTACTCTTATTATTATGAATCTAACTCATATTATTAACCATATTATGCAGATATGATCGATAGAACGACAATTACTATACTCACTACTCTTACTATTATCAACCTAACTCATATTATTAGCCATATTATGCTTAAATGATCGACAGAACGACAATTACTATACTTATTACACACACTGTTATCAATCTAACTCATGTTATTAACCATATTATGCAGATATGCTCGATAGCACGACATTTACTATACTTATTACTCTTACTATTATCAATCTAACTCATATTATTAGCCATATTATGCTTAAATGATCGATAGAGCGACAATTACTATACTTATTATTCTTATTTTTATCAACCTAACTCATATTATTAGCCATATTATGCTTAAATGATCGATAGAACGACAATTACTATACTTCTTACTCTTATTATTATGAATCTAACTCATATTATTAACCATATTATGCTTATATGATCGATAGAACGACAATTACTATACTTATTACACTCACTATTATCAATCTAACTCATGTTATTAATCATATTATGCAGATATGATCGATAGCACGACATTTACTATACTTATTACTCTTATTATTATCAATCTATCTCATATTATTAGCCATATTATGCTTAAATGATCGATAGAACGACAATTACTATCCTTATTACTCTTATTATTATCAATCAAACTCATATTATTAGCCATATTATGCTTATATGATCGACAGAACGACAATTACTATACTTATTACACTCACTGTTATCAATGTAACTCACATTATTAACCATATTATGCTAATTTGATCGATAGAACGACAATCACTATACTTATTACTCTTATTATTATCAATCTAACTCATATTATTAGCCATATTATGCTTAAATGATCGATAGAACGACAATTACTATACTTATTACACTTATTATTATCAATCTAACCCATATTATTAGCCGTATTATGCTTATATGATCGATAGAACGACAATTACTGTACTTATTACTCTTATCATTATCGATCTAACTCATATTATTAGCCATATTATGCTTATATGATCGATAGAACGACAATTACTATACTTATTATTCTTATTTTTATCAACCTAACTCATATTATTAGCCATGTTATGCTTAAATGATCGACAGAACGACAATTACAGTACTTATTACACTCACTGTTATCAATCTAACTCATATTATTAACCATACTATGCTAATTTGATCGATAGAACGACAATCACTATACTTATTACTCTTATTATTATCAACCTAACTCATATTATTAGCCATATTATGCTTATTTGATCGATAGAACGACAATTACTATACTTATTACTCTTATTATTATAAATCTAACTCATATTATTAACCATATTATGCTGATATGATCGATAGAACTACAATTACCATACTCATTACTCTTATTATTATCAATCTAACTCATATTATTAACCATATTATGCTTATATGATCGATAGAACGACAATTACTATACTTACTACACTCACTATTATCAATCTAACTCATGTTATTAACCATATTATGCAGATATGATCGATAGAACGACAATTACTATACTTATTACTCTTACTATTATCAATCTATCTCATATTATTAGCCATATTACGCATATATGATCGATAGAACGACAATTACTGTACTTATTACTCATATCATTATCGATCTAACTCATATTAATAGCCATATTATGCATATATGATCGATAGAACGACAATTACTATACTTATTACTCTTATTATTATCAATCTAACTCATATTATTAGCCATATTATGCTTATATGATGGACAGAACGACAATTACTATACTTATTACACACACTGTTATCAATCTAACTCATATTATTAACCATATTATGCTAATTTGATCGATAGAACGACAATCACTATACTTATTACTCTTATTATTATCAACCTAACTTATATTATTAGCCATATTATGCTTAAATGATCGATAGAACGACAATTACTATACTTATTACTCCTATTATTATGAATCTAACTCATATTATTAACCATATTATGCATATATGATCGATAGCACGACATTTACTATACTTATTACTCTTATCATTATCGATCTAACTCATATTATTAGCCATATTATGCTTATATGATCGATAGAACGACAATTACTATACTTATTATTCTTATTTTTATCAACCTAACTCATATTATTAGCCATATTATGCTTAAATGATCGATAGAACGACAATTACTATACTTATTACTCTTATTATTATGAATCTAACTCATATTATTAACCATGTTATGCAGATACGATCGGTAGAACTACAATTACTATACTTATTACTCTTATTATTATCAATCTAACTCATATTATTAGCCGTATTATGCTTAAATGATCGATAGAACGACAATTACTATACTTATTACTCTTATTATTATCAATCTAACTCATATTATTAGCCGTATTATGCTTAAATGATCGATAGAACGACAATTACTATACTCACTCCTCTTAATATTATCAATCCAACTCATATTATTAGTCATATTATGCTTATATGATCGACAGAACGACAATTACTATACTTATTACACTTACTATTATCAATCTAACTCATATTATTAGCCATATTATGCCTATATGATCGATAGAACGACAATTACTATACTTATTACACTTACTATTATCAATCTAACTCATATTATTAGCCATATTATGCTTATATGATCGACAGAACGACAATTACTATACTTATTACACTCACTGTTATCAATCTAACTCACATTATTAACCATATTATGCTAATTTGATCGATAGAACGACAATCACTATACTTATTACTCTTATTATTATCAATCTAACTCATATTATTAGCCATATTATGCTTAAATGATCGATAGAACGACAATTACTATACTTATTACTCTTATTATTATCAATCTAACTCATATTATTAGCCGTATTATGCTTATATGATCGATAGAACGACAATTACTGTACTTATTACTCTTATCATTATCGATCTAACTCCTATTATTAGCCATATTATGCTTATATGATCGATAGAACGACAATTACTATACTTATTACTCTTATTATTATCAATCTAACTCATATTATTAACCATATTATGCTTATATGATCGATAGAACGACAATTACTATACTTATTATTCTTATTTTTATCAACCTAACTCATATTATTAGCCATATTATGCTTAAATGATCGATAGAACGACAATTACTATACTTATTACTCTTATTATTATGAATCTAACTCATATTATTAACCATATTATGCTTATATGATCGATAGAACGACAATTACTATACTTATTACACTCACTATTATCAATCTAACTCATGTTATTAACCATATTATGCTTATATGATCGATAGAACGACAATTACTATACTTATTACTCTTATTATTATGAATCTAACTCATATTATTAACCATATTATGCAGATATGATCGATAGAACGACAATTACTATACTCACTACTCTTACTATTATCAATCTAACTCATATTATTAGCCATATTATGCATATATGATCTATAGAACGACAATTACTGTACTTATTACTCTTATCATTATCGATCTAACTCATGTTATTAACCATATTATGCAGATATGATCGATAGCACGACATTTACTATACTTATTACTCTTACTATTATCAATCTAACTCATATTATTAGCCATATTATGCTTAAATGATCGATAGAGCGACAATTACTATACTTATTATTCTTATTTTTATCAACCTAACTCATATTATTAGCCATATTATGCTTAAATGATCGATAGAACGACAATTACTATACTTATTACTCTTATTATTATGAATCTAACTCATATTATTAACCATATTATGCTTATATGATCGATAGAACGACAATTACTATACTTATTACACTCACTATTATCAATCTAACTCATGTTATTAACCATATTATGCAGATATGATCGATAGCACGACATTTACTATACTTATTACTCTTATTATTATCAATCTAACTCATATTATTAGCCATATTATGCTTAAATAATCGATAGAACGACAATTACTATCCTTATTACTCTTATTATTATCAATCAAACTCATATTATTAGCCATATTATGCTTATATGATCGACAGAACGACAATTACTATACTTATTACACTCACTGTTATCAATGTAACTCACATTATTAACCATATTATGCTAATTTGATCGATAGAACGACAATCACTATACTTATTACTCTTATTATTATCAATCTAACTCATATTATTAGCCATATTATGCTTAAATGATCGATAGAACGACAATTACTATACTTATTACACTTATTATTATCAATCTAACCCATATTATTAGCCGTATTATGCTTATATGATCGATAGAACGACAATTACTGTACTTATTACTCTTATCATTATCGATCTAACTCATATTATTAGCCATATTATGCTTATATGATCGATAGAACGACAATTACTATACTTACTACACTCACTATTATCAATCTAACTCATGTTATTAACCATATTATGCAGATATGATCGATAGAACGACAATTACTATACTTATTATTCTTACTATTATCAATCTATCTCATATTATTAGCCATATTATGCATATATGATCGATAGAACGACAATTACTGTACTTATTACTCTTATCATTAACGATCTAACTCATATTATTAGCCATACTATGCTTATATGATCGATAGAACGACAATTACTATACTTATTACTCTTATTATTATAAATCTAACTCATATTATTAGCCATATTATGCTTGTATGATCGATAGAACGACAATTACTATACTTATTGCTCTTATTATTATCAATCTAACTCATATTATTAGCCATATTATGCTTATATGATCGATAGAACTACAATTACTATACTTATTACTCTTATTATTATCTATCTAACTCATATTATTACCCATATTATGCAGATATGATCGATAGATCGACAATTACTATACTTATTACACTCACTATTATCAATCTAACTCATATTATTAACAATATTATGCAGATATGATCGATAGCACGAAATTTACTATACTTATTACCCTTATTATTATCAACCTAACTCATATTATTAGCCATATTATGCTTATATGATCGATACAACGACAATTACTATACTTATTACTCTTATTATTATCAACCTAACTCATATTATTAGCCATATTATGCTTATATGATCGATAGAACGACAATTACTATACTTCTTACTCTTATTATTATGAATCTAACTCATATTATTAACCATATTATGCTTATATGATCGATAGAACGACAATTACTATACTTATTACACTCACTATTATCAATCTAACTCATGTTATTAATCATATTATGCAGATATGATCGATAGCACGACATTTACTATACTTATTACTCTTATTATTATCAATCTATCTCATATTATTAGCCATATTATGCTTAAATGATCGATAGAACGACAATTACTATCCTTATTACTCTTATTATTATCAATCAAACTCATATTATTAGCCATATTATGCTTATATGATCGACAGAACGACAATTACTATACTTATTACACTCACTGTTATCAATGTAACTCACATTATTAACCATATTATGCTAATTTGATCGATAGAACGACAATCACTATACTTATTACTCTTATTATTATCAATCTAACTCATATTATTAGCCATATTATGCTTAAATGATCGATAGAACGACAATTACTATACTTATTACACTTATTATTATCAATCTAACCCATATTATTAGCCGTATTATGCTTATATGATCGATAGAACGACAATTACTGTACTTATTACTCTTATCATTATCGATCTAACTCATATTATTAGCCATATTATGCTTATATGATCGATAGAACGACAATTACTATACTTATTATTCTTATTTTTATCAACCTAACTCATATTATTAGCCATGTTATGCTTAAATGATCGACAGAACGACAATTACAATACTTATTACACACACTGTTATCAATCTAACTCATATTATTAACCATACTATGCTAATTTGATCGATAGAACGACAATCACTATACTTATTACTCTTATTATTATCAACCTAACTCATATTATTAGCCATATTATGCTTATTTGATCGATAGAACGACAATTACTATACTTATTACTCTTATTATTATAAATCTAACTCATATTATTAACCATATTATGCTGATATGATCGATAGAACTACAATTACCATACTCATTACTCTTATTATTATCAATCTAACTCATATTATTAACCATATTATGCTTATATGATCGATAGAACGACAATTACTATACTTACTACACTCACTATTATCAATCTAACTCATGTTATTAACCATATTATGCAGATATGATCGATAGAACGACAATTACTATACTTATTACTCTTACTATTATCAATCTATCTCATATTATTAGCCATATTACGCATATATGATCGATAGAACGACAATTACTGTACTTATTACTCATATCATTATCGATCTAACTCATATTAATAGCCATATTATGCATATATGATCGATAGAACGACAATTACTATACTTATTACTCTTATTATTATCAATCTAACTCATATTATTAGCCATATTATGCTTATATGATGGACAGAACGACAATTACTATACTTATTACACACACTGTTATCAATCTAACTCATATTATTAACCATATTATGCTAATTTGATCGATAGAACGACAATCACTATACTTATTACTCTTATTATTATCAACCTAACTTATATTATTAGCCATATTATGCTTAAATGATCGATAGAACGACAATTACTATACTTATTACTCCTATTATTATGAATCTAACTCATATTATTAACCATATTATGCATATATGATCGATAGCACGACATTTACTATACTTATTACTCTTATCATTATCGATCTAACTCATATTATTAGCCATATTATGCTTATATGATCGATAGAACGACAATTACTATACTTATTACTCTTATTATTATAAATCTAACTCATATTATTAGCCATATTATGCTTGTATGATCGATAGAACGACAATTACTATACTTATTGCTCTTATTATTATCAATCTAACTCATATTATTAGCCATATTATGCTTATATGATCGATAGAACTACAATTACTATACTTATTACTCTTATTATTATCTATCTAACTCATATTATTAACCATATTATGCTTATATGATCGATAGAACGACAATCACTATACTTATTACTCTTATTATTATCCACCTAACTCATATTATTACCCATATTATGCAGATATGATCGATAGATCGACAATTACTATACTTATTACACTCACTATTATCAATCTAACTCATATTATTAACAATATTATGCAGATATGATCGATAGCACGAAATTTACTATACTTATTACTCTTATTATTATCAACCTAACTCATATTATTAGCCATATTATGCTTATATGATCGATACAACGACAATTACTATACTTATTATTCTTATTTTTATCAACCTAACTCATATTATTAGCCATATTATGCTTAAATGATCGATAGAACGACAATTACTATACTTATTACTCTTATTATTATGAATCTAACTCATATTATTAACCATGTTATGCAGATACGATCGGTAGAACTACAATTACTATACTTATTACTCTTATTATTATCAATCTAACTCATATTATTAGCCGTATTATGCTTAAATGATCGATAGAACGACAATTACTATACTTATTACTCTTATTATTATCAATCTAACTCATATTATTAGCCGTATTATGCTTAAATGATCGATAGAACGACAATTACTATACTCACTCCTCTTAATATTATCAATCCAACTCATATTATTAGTCATATTATGCTTATATGATCGACAGAACGACAATTACTATACTTATTACACTTACTATTATCAATCTAACTCATATTATTAGCCATATTATGCCTATATGATCGATAGAACGACAATTACTATACTTATTACACTTACTATTATCAATCTAACTCATATTATTAGCCATATTATGCTTATATGATCGACAGAACGACAATTACTATACTTATTACACTCACTGTTATCAATCTAACTCACATTATTAACCATATTATGCTAATTTGATCGATAGAACGACAATCACTATACTTATTACTCTTATTATTATCAATCTAACTCATATTATTAGCCATATTATGCTTAAATGATCGATAGAACGACAATTACTATACTTATTACTCTTATCATTATCGATCTAACTCCTATTATTAGCCATATTATGCTTATATGATCGATAGAACGACAATTACTATACTTATTACTCTTATTATTATCAATCTAACTCATATTATTAACTATATTATGCTTATATGATCGATAGAACGACAATTACTATACTTATTACTCTTATTATTATCAACCTAACTCATATTATTAGCCATATTATGCTTATATGATCGATAGAACGACAATTACTATACTTATTACTCTTATTATTATGAATCTAACTCATATTATTAACCATATTATGCAGATATGATCGATAGAACGACAATTACTATACTCACTACTCTTACTATTATCAACCTAACTCATATTATTAGCCATATTATGCTTAAATGATCGACAGAACGACAATTACTATACTTATTACACACACTGTTATCAATCTAACTCATATTATTAACCATATTATGCTAATTTGATCGATAGAACGACAATCACTATACTTATTACTCTTATTATTATCAACCTAACTCATATTATTAGCCATATTATGCTTATATGATCGATAGAACGACAATTACTATACTTATTGATCTTATTTTTATCAACCTAACTCATATTATTAGCCATATTATGCTTTAATGATCGATAGAACGACAATTACTATACTTATTACTCTTATTATTATGAATCTAACTCATATTATTAACCATATTATGCAGATATGATCGATAGAACTACAATTACTATACACATTACTCTTATTATTATCAATCTAACTCATATTATTAGCCATATTATGCATATATGATCTATAGAACGACAATTACTGTACTTATTACTCTTATCATTATCGATCTAACTCATGTTATTAACCATATTATGCAGATATGATCGATAGCACGACATTTACTATACTTATTACTCTTACTATTATCAATCTAACTCATATTATTAGCCATATTATACTTAAATGATCGATAGAGCGACAATTACTATACTTATTATTCTTATTTTTATCAACCTAACTCATATTATTAGCCATATTATGCTTATATGATGGACAGAACGACAATTACTATACTTATTACACACACTGTTATCAATCTAACTCATATTATTAACCATATTATGCTAATTTGATCGATAGAACGACAATCACTATACTTATTACTCTTATTATTATCAACCTAACTTATATTATTAGCCATATTATGCTTAAATGATCGATAGAACGACAATTACTATACTTATTACTCCTATTATTATGAATCTAACTCATATTATTAACCATATTATGCATATATGATCGATAGCACGACATTTACTATACTTATTACTCTTATCATTATCGATCTAACTCATATTATTAGCCATATTATGCTTATATGATCGATAGAACGACAATTACTATACTTATTACTCTTATTATTATAAATCTAACTCATATTATTAGCCATATTATGCTTGTATGATCGATAGAACGACAATTACTATACTTATTGCTCTTATTATTATCAATCTAACTCATATTATTAGCCATATTATGCTTATATGATCGATAGAACTACAATTACTATACTTATTACTCTTATTATTATCTATCTAACTCATATTATTAACCATATTATGCTTATATGATCGATAGAACGACAATCACTATACTTATTACTCTTATTATTATCCACCTAACTCATATTATTACCCATATTATGCAGATATGATCGATAGATCGACAATTACTATACTTATTACACTCACTATTATCAATCTAACTCATATTATTAACAATATTATGCAGATATGATCGATAGCACGAAATTTACTATACTTATTACTCTTATTATTATCAACCTAACTCATATTATTAGCCATATTATGCTTATATGATCGATACAACGACAATTACTATACTTATTATTCTTATTTTTATCAACCTAACTCATATTATTAGCCATATTATGCTTAAATGATCGATAGAACGACAATTACTATACTTATTACTCTTATTATTATGAATCTAACTCATATTATTAACCATGTTATGCAGATACGATCGGTAGAACTACAATTACTATACTTATTACTCTTATTATTATCAATCTAACTCATATTATTAGCCGTATTATGCTTAAATGATCGATAGAACGACAATTACTATACTTATTACTCTTATTATTATCAATCTAACTCATATTATTAGCCGTATTATGCTTAAATGATCGATAGAACGACAATTACTATACTCACTCCTCTTAATATTATCAATCCAACTCATATTATTAGTCATATTATGCTTATATGATCGACAGAACGACAATTACTATACTTATTACACTTACTATTATCAATCTAACTCATATTATTAGCCATATTATGCCTATATGATCGATAGAACGACAATTACTATACTTATTACACTTACTATTATCAATCTAACTCATATTATTAGCCATATTATGCTTATATGATCGACAGAACGACAATTACTATACTTATTACACTCACTGTTATCAATCTAACTCACATTATTAACCATATTATGCTAATTTGATCGATAGAACGACAATCACTATACTTATTACTCTTATTATTATCAATCTAACTCATATTATTAGCCATATTATGCTTAAATGATCGATAGAACGACAATTACTATACTTATTACTCTTATCATTATCGATCTAACTCCTATTATTAGCCATATTATGCTTATATGATCGATAGAACGACAATTACTATACTTATTACTCTTATTATTATCAATCTAACTCATATTATTAACCATATTATGCTTATATGATCGATAGAACGACAATTACTATACTTATTACTCTTATTATTATCAACCTAACTCATATTATTAGCCATATTATGCTTATATGATCGATAGAACGACAATTACTATACTTATTACTCTTATTATTATGAATCTAACTCATATTATTAACCATATTATGCAGATATGATCGATAGAACGACAATTACTATACTCACTACTCTTACTATTATCAACCTAACTCATATTATTAGCCATATTATGCTTAAATGATCGACAGAACGACAATTACTATACTTATTACACACACTGTTATCAATCTAACTCATATTATTAACCATATTATGCTAATTTGATCGATAGAACGACAATCACTATACTTATTACTCTTATTATTATCAACCTAACTCATATTATTAGCCATATTATGCTTATATGATCGATAGAACGACAATTACTATACTTATTGATCTTATTTTTATCAACCTAACTCATATTATTAGCCATATTATGCTTTAATGATCGATAGAACGACAATTACTATACTTATTACTCTTATTATTATGAATCTAACTCATATTATTAACCATATTATGCAGATATGATCGATAGAACTACAATTACTATACACATTACTCTTATTATTATCAATCTAACTCATATTATTAGCCATATTATGCATATATGATCTATAGAACGACAATTACTGTACTTATTACTCTTATCATTATCGATCTAACTCATGTTATTAACCATATTATGCAGATATGATCGATAGCACGACATTTACTATACTTATTACTCTTACTATTATCAATCTAACTCATATTATTAGCCATATTATACTTAAATGATCGATAGAGCGACAATTACTATACTTATTATTCTTATTTTTATCAACCTAACTCATATTATTAGCCATATTATGCTTAAATGATCGATAGAACGACAATTACTATACTTATTACTCTTATTATTATGAATCTAACTCATATTATTAACCATATTATGCTTATATGATCGATAGAACGACAATTACTATACTTATTACACTCACTATTATCAATCTAACTCATGTTATTAACCATATTATGCAGATATGATCGATAGCACGACATTTACTATACTTATTACTCTTATTATTATCAATCTAACTCATATTATTAGCCATATTATGCTTAAATAATCGATAGAACGACAATTACTATCCTTATTACTCTTATTATTATCAATCAAACTCATATTATTAGCCATATTATGCTTATATGATCGACAGAACGACAATTACTATACTTATTACACTCACTGTTATCAATGTAACTCACATTATTAACCATATTATGCTAATTTGATCGATAGAACGACAATCACTATACTTATTACTCTTATTATTATCAATCTAACTCATATTATTAGCCATATTATGCTTAAATGATCGATAGAACGACAATTACTATACTTATTACACTTATTATTATCAATCTAACCCATATTATTAGCCGTATTATGCTTATATGATCGATAGAACGACAATTACTGTACTTATTACTCTTATCATTATCGATCTAACTCATATTATTAGCCATATTATGCTTATATGATCGATAGAACGACAATTACTATACTTACTACACTCACTATTATCAATCTAACTCATGTTATTAACCATATTCTGCAGATATGATCGATAGAACGACAATTACTATACTTATTATTCTTACTATTATCAATCTATCTCATATTATTAGCCATATTATGCATATATGATCGATAGAACGACAATTACTGTACTTATTACTCTTATCATTAACGATCTAACTCATATTATTAGCCATACTATGCTTATATGATCGATAGAACGACAATTACTATACTTATTACTCTTATTATTATAAATCTAACTCATATTATTAGCCATATTATGCTTGTATGATCGATAGAACGACAATTACTATACTTATTGCTCTTATTATTATCAATCTAACTCATATTATTAGCCATATTATGCTTATATGATCGATAGAACTACAATTACTATACTTATTACTCTTATTATTATCTATCTAACTCATATTATTAACCATATTATGCTTATATGATCGATAGAACGACAATCACTATACTTATTACTCTTATTATTATCCACCTAACTCATATTATTACCCATATTATGCAGATATGATCGATAGATCGACAATTACTATACTTATTACACTCACTATTATCAATCTAACTCATATTATTAACAATATTATGCAGATATGATCGATAGCACGAAATTTACTATACTTATTACCCTTATTATTATCAACCTAACTCATATTATTAGCCATATTATGCTTATATGATCGATACAACGACAATTACTATACTTATTATTCTTATTTTTATCAACCTAACTCATATTATTAGCCATATTATGCTTAAATGATCGATAGAACGACAATTACTATACTTATTACTCTTATTATTATGAATCTAACTCATATTATTAACCATGTTATGCAGATACGATCGATAGAACTACAATTACTATACTTATTACTCTTATTATTATCAATCTAACTCATATTATTAGCCGTATTATGCTTAAATGATCGATAGAACGACAATTACTATACTCACTCCTCTTAATATTATCAATCCAACTCATATTATTAGTCATATTTTGCTTATATGATCGACAGAACGACAACTACTATACTTATTACACTTACTATTATCAATCTAACTCATATTATTAGCCATATTATGCCTATATGATCGATAGAACGACAATTACTATACTTATTACACTTACTATTATCAATCTAACTCATATTATTAGCCATATTATGATTATATGATCGATAGAACGACAATTACTATACTTATTACTCTTACTATTATCAATCTAACTCATATTATTAGCCATATTATGCAGATATGATCCATAGAACTACAATTACTATACACATTACTCTTATTATTATCAATCTAACTCATATTATTAGCCATATTATGCATATATGATCTATAGAACGACAATTACTGTACTTATTACTCTTATCATTATCGATCTAACTCATGTTATTAACCATATTATGCAGATATGATCGATAGCACGACATTTACTATACTTATTACTCTTATTATTGTCAATCTAACTCATATTATTAGCCACATTATGCTTAAATGATCGATAGAACGACAATTACTATACTTATGACTCTTATTATTATCAATCTAACTCATATTATTAACCATATTATGCAGATATGACCGTTAGAACTATAATTACTATACTCATTACTCTTATTATTATCAATCTAACTCATATTATTAGCCATATTATGCTTATATGATCGATAGAACGACAATTACTGTACTTGTTGCTCTTATCATTATCGATCTAACTCATATTATTAGGCATATTATGCTTATGTGATCGATAGAACGACATTTACTATACTTATTACTCTTATTCTTATCAATCTAACTCATATTATTAGCCATATTATGCTTAAATGATCGATAGAACGACAATTACTATACTTATTACTCTTACTATTATCAATCTATCTCATATTATTAGCCATATTATGCATATATGATCGATAGAATGACAATTACTATACTTATTACTCTTATTATTATCAATCTAACTCATATTATTAGCCATATTATGCTTATATGATCGACACAACGACAATTACTATACTTATTACTCTTATTATTATAAATCTAACTCATATTATTAGCCATATTATGCTTGTATGATCGATAGAACGACAATTACTATACTTATTGCTCTTATTCTTATCAATCTAACTCATATTATTAGCCATATTATGCTTATATGTACGATAGAACTACAATTACTATACTTATTACTCTTACTATTATCAATCTATCTCATATTATTAGCCATATTATGCATATATGATCGATAGAACGACAATTACTGTACTTATTACTCTTATCATTATCGATCTAACTCATATTATTAGCCATATTATGCATATATGATCGATAGAACGACAATTACTATACTTATTACTCTTATTATTATCAATCTAACTCATATTATTAGCCATATTATGCTTAAATGATCGATAGGACGACAATTACTATACTTATTACACTCACTGTTATCAATCTAACTCACATTATTAACCATATTATGCTAATTTGATCGATAGAACGACAATCACTATACTTATTACTCTTATTATTATCAATCTAACTCATATTATTAGCCATATTATGCTTATATGATCGACAGAACGACAATTACTATACTTACTACACTCACTATTATCAATCTAACTCATGTTATTAACCATATTATGCAGATATGATCGATAGAACGACAATTACTATACTTATTACTCTTACTATTATCAATCTATCTCATATTATTAGCCATATTATGCATATATGATCGATAGAACGACAATTACTGTACTTATTACTCTTATCATTATCGATCTAACTCATATTATTAGCCATATTATGCATATATGATCGATAGAACGACAATTACTATACTTATTATTCTTATTTTTATCAATCTAACTCATATTATTAACCATATTATGCAGATATGACCGTTAGAACTATAATTACTATACTCATTACTCTTATTATTATCAATCTAACTCATATTATTAGCCATATTATGCTTATATGATCGATAGAACGACAATTACTATACTTATTATTCTTATTTTTATCAACCTAACTCATATTATTAGCCATATTATGCTTATATGATCGATAGAACGACAATTACTATACCTATTACACTCACTATTATCAATTTAACTCATGTTATTAACCATATTATGCAGATATGATCGATAGCACGACATTTACTATACTTATTACTCTTATTATTATCAATCTAACTCATATTATTAGCCATATTATGCTTAAATGATCGATAGAACGACAATTACTATCCTTATTACTCTTATTATTATCAATCAAACTCATATTATTAGCCTTAATATGCTTATATGATCGACAGAACGACAATTACTATACTTATTACACTCACTGTTATCAATCTAACTCACATTATTAACCATATTATGCTAATTTGATCGATAGAACGACAATTACTATACACATTACTCTTATTATTATCAATCTAACTCATATTATTAGCCATATTATGCATATATGATCTATAGAACGACAATTACTGTACTTATTACTCTTATCATTATCGATCTAACTCATATTATTAGCCATGTTATGCTTATATGATCGATAGAACGACAATTACTGTACTTATTGCTCTTATCATTATCGATCTAACTCATATTATTAGCCATGTTATGCTTATTTGATCGATAGAACGACAATTACTGTACTTATTACTCTTATTATTATCAATCTAACTCATATTATTAGCCATATTATGCTTAAATGATCGATAGAACGACAATTACTATACTTAATACTCTTATTATTATCAATCTAACCCATATTATTAGCCGTATTATGCTTATATGATCGATAGAACGACAATTACTATACTTATTACTCTTATTATTATAAATCTAACTCATATTATTAGCCATATTATGCTTGTATGATCGATAGAACGACAATTACTATACTTATTGCTCTTATTATTATCAATCTAACTCATATTATTAGCCATATTATGCTTATATGATCGATAGAACTACAATTACTATACTTATTACTCTTATTATTATCTATCTAACTCATATTATTAACCATATTATGCTTATATGATCGATAGAACGACAATCACTATACTTATTACTCTTATTATTATCCACCTAACTCATATTATTACCCATATTATGCAGATATGATCGATAGATCGACAATTACTATACTTATTACACTCACTATTATCAATCTAACTCATATTATTAACAATATTATGCAGATATGGTCGATAGCACGAAATTTACTATACTTATTACTCTTATTATTATCAACCTAACTCATATTATTAGCCATATTATGCTTATATGATCGATACAACGACAATTACTATACTTATTATTCTTATTTTTATCAACCTAACTCATATTATTAGCCATATTATGCTTAAATGATCGATAGAACGACAATTACTATACTTATTACTCTTATTATTATGAATCTAACTCATATTATTAACCATGTTATGCAGATACGATCGGTAGAACTACAATTACTATACTTATGACTCTTATTATTATCAATCTAACTCATATTATTAGCCGTATTATGCTTAAATGATCGATAGAACGACAATTACTATACTTATTACTCTTATTATTATCAATCTAACTCATATTATTAGCCGTATTATGCTTAAATGATCGATAGAACGACAATTACTATACTCACTCCTCTTAATATTATCAATCCAACTCATATTATTAGTCATATTATGCTTATATGATCGACAGAACGACAATTACTATACTTATTACACTTACTATTATCAATCTAACTCATATTATTAGCCATATTATGCCTATATGATCGATAGAACGACAATTACTATACTTATTACACTTACTATTATCAATCTAACTCATATTATTAGCCATATTATGCTTATATGATCGACAGAACGACAATTACTATACTTATTACACTCACTGTTATCAATCTAACTCACATTATTAACCATATTATGCTAATTTGATCGATAGAACGACAATCACTAAACTTATTACTCTTATTATTATCAATCTAACTCATATTATTAGCCATATTATGCTTAAATGATCGATAGAACGACAATTACTATACTTATTACTCTTATTATTATCAATCTAACTCATATTATTAGCCGTATTATGCTTATATGATCGATAGAACGACAATTACTGTACTTAATACTCTTATCATTATCGATCTAACTCCTATTATTAGCCATATTATGCTTATATGATCGATAGAACGACAATTACTATACTTATTACTCTTATTATTATCAATCTAACTCATATTATTAACCATATTATGCTTATATGATCGATAGAACGACAATTACTATACTTATTACTCTTATTATTATCAACCTAACTCATATTATTAGCCATATTATGCTTATATGATCGATAGAACGACAATTACTATACTTATTACTCTTATTATTATGAATCTAACTCATATTATTAACCATATTATGCAGATATGATCGATAGAACGACAATTACTATACTCACTACTCTTACTATTATCAACCTAACTCATATTATTAGCCATATTATGCTTAAATGATCGACAGAACGACAATTACTATACTTATTACACACACTGTTATCAATCTAACTCATATTATTAACCATATTATGCTAATTTGATCGATAGAACGACAATCACTATACTTATTACTCTTATTATTATCAACCTAACTCATACTATTAGCCATATTATGCTTATATGATCGATAGAACGACAATTACTATACTTATTGATCTTATTTTTATCAACCTAACTCATATTATTAGCCATATTATGCTTTAATGATCGATAGAACGACAATTACTATACTTATTACTCTTATTATTATGAATCTAACTCATATTATTAACCATATTATGCAGATATGATCGATAGAACTACAATTACTATACACATTACTCTTATTATTATCAATCTAACTCATATTATTAGCCATATTATGCATATATGATCTATAGAACGACAATTACTGTACTTATTACTCTTATCATTATCGATCTAACTCATGTTATTAACCATATTATGCAGATATGATCGATAGCACGACATTTACTATACTTATTACTCTTACTATTATCAATCTAACTCATATTATTAGCCATATTATGCTTAAATGATCGATAGAGCGACAATTACTATACTTATTATTCTTATTTTTATCAACCTAACTCATATTATTAGCCATATTATGCTTAAATGATCGATAGAACGACAATTACTATACTTATTACTCTTATTATTATGAATCTAACTCATATTATTAACCATATTATGCTTATATGATCGATAGAACGACAATTACTATACTTATTACACTCACTATTATCAATCTAACTCATGTTATTAACCATATTATGCAGATATGATCGATAGCACGACATTTACTATACTTATTACTCTTATTATTATCAATCTAACTCATATTATTAGCCATATTATGCTTAAATAATCGATAGAACGACAATTACTATCCTTATTACTCTTATTATTATCAATCAAACTCATATTATTAGCCATATTATGCTTATATGATCGACAGAACGACAATTACTATACTTATTACACTCACTGTTATCAATGTAACTCACATTATTAACCATATTATGCTAATTTGATCGATAGAACGACAATCACTATACTTATTACTCTTATTATTATCAATCTAACTCATATTATTAGCCATATTATGCTTAAATGATCGATAGAACGACAATTACTATACTTATTACACTTATTATTATCAATCTAACCCATATTATTAGCCGTATTATGCTTATATGATCGATAGAACGACAATTACTGTACTTATTACTCTTATCATTATCGATCTAACTCATATTATTAGCCATATTATGCTTATATGATCGATAGAACGACAATTACTATACTTACTACACTCACTATTATCAATCTAACTCATGTTATTAACCATATTATGCAGATATGATCGATAGAACGACAAATACTATACTTATTATTCTTACTATTATCAATCTATCTCATATTATTAGCCATATTATGCATATATGATCGATAGAACGACAATTACTGTACTTATTACTCTTATCATTAACGATCTAACTCATATTATTAGCCATACTATGCTTATATGATCGATAGAACGACAATTACTATACTTATTGCTCTTATTATTATCAATCTAACTCATATTATTAGCCATATTATGCTTATATGATCGATAGAACTACAATTACTATACTTATTACTCTTATTATTATCTATCTAACTCATATTATTAACCATATTATGCTTATATGATCGATAGAACGACAATCACTATACTTATTACTCTTATTATTATCCACCTAACTCATATTATTACCCATATTATGCAGATATGATCGATAGATCGACAATTACTATACTTATTACACTCACTATTATCAATCTAACTCATATTATTAACAATATTATGCAGATATGATCGATAGCACGAAATTTACTATACTTATTACCCTTATTATTATCAACCTAACTCATATTATTAGCCATATTATGCTTATATGATCGATACAACGACAATTACTATACTTATTATTCTTATTTTTATCAACCTAACTCATATTATTAGCCATATTATGCTTAAATGATCGATAGAACGACAATTACTATACTTATTACTCTTATTATTATGAATCTAACTCATATTATTAACCATGTTATGCAGATACGATCGATAGAACTACAATTACTATACTTATTACTCTTATTATTATCAATCTAACTCATATTATTAGCCGTATTATGCTTAAATGATCGATAGAACGACAATTACTATACTTATTACTCTTATTATTATCAATCTAACTCATATTATTAGCCGTATTATGCTTAAATGATCGATAGAACGACAATTACTATACTCACTCCTCTTAATATTATCAATCCAACTCATATTATTAGTCATATTTTGCTTATATGATCGACAGAACGACAATTACTATACTTATTACACTTACTCTTATCAATCTAACTCATATTATTAGCCATATTATGCCTATATGATCGATAGAACGACAATTACTATACTTATTACACTTACTATTATCAATCTAACTCATATTATTAGCCATATTATGATTATATGATCGATAGAACGACAATTACTATACTTATTACTCTTACTATTATCAATCTAACTCATATTATTAGCCATATTATGCAGATATGATCCATAGAACTACAATTACTATACACATTACTCTTATTATTATCAATCTAACTCATATTATTAGCCATATTATGCATATATGATCTATAGAACGACAATTACTGTACTTATTACTCTTATCATTATCGATCTAACTCATGTTATTAACCATATTATGCAGATATGATCGATAGCACGACATTTACTATACTTATTACTCTTATTATTATCAATCTAACTCATATTATTAGCCACATTATGCTTAAATGATCGATAGAACGACAATTACTATACTTATGACTCTTATTATTATCAATCTAACTCATATTATTAACCATATTATGCAGATATGACCGTTAGAACTATAATTACTATACTCATTACTCTTATTATTATCAATCTAACTCATATTATTAGCCATATTATGCTTATATGATCGATAGAACGACAATTACTGTACTTGTTGCTCTTATCATTATCGATCTAACTCATATTATTAGGCATATTATGCTTATGTGATCGATAGAACGACATTTACTATACTTATTACTCTTATTCTTATCAATCTAACTCATATTATTAGCCATATTATGCTTAAATGATCGATAGAACGACAATTACTATACTTATTACTCTTACTATTATCAATCTATCTCATATTATTAGCCATATTATGCATATATGATCGATAGAATGACAATTACTATACTTATTACTCTTATTATTATCAATCTAACTCATATTATTAGCCATATTATGCTTATATGATCGACACAACGACAATTACTATACTTATTACTCTTATTATTATAAATCTAACTCATATTATTAGCCATATTATGCTTGTATGATCGATAGAACGACAATTACTATACTTATTGCTCTTATTCTTATCAATCTAACTCATATTATTAGCCATATTATGCTTATATGTACGATAGAACTACAATTACTATACTTATTACTCTTACTATTATCAATCTATCTCATATTATTAGCCATATTATGCATATATGATCGATAGAACGACAATTACTGTACTTATTACTCTTATCATTATCGATCTAACTCATATTATTAGCCATATTATGCATATATGATCGATAGAACGACAATTACTATACTTATTACTCTTATTATTATCAATCTAACTCATATTATTAGCCATATTATGCTTAAATGATCGATAGGACGACAATTACTATACTTATTACACTCACTGTTATCAATCTAACTCACATTATTAACCATATTATGCTAATTTGATCGATAGAACGACAATCACTATACTTATTACTCTTATTATTATCAATCTAACTCATATTATTAGCCATATTATGCTTATATGATCGACAGAACGACAATTACTATACTTACTACACTCACTATTATCAATCTAACTCATGTTATTAACCATATTATGCAGATATGATCGATAGAACGACAATTACTATACTTATTACTCTTACTATTATCAATCTAACTCATATTATTAGCCATATTATGCTTAAATGATCGATAGGACGACAATTACTATACTTATTACACTCACTGTTATCAATCTAACTCACATTATTAACCATATTATGCTAATTTGATCGATAGAACGACAATCACTATACTTATTACTCTTATTATTATTAACCTAACTCATATTATTAGCCATATTATGCTTATATGATCGATAGAACGACAATTACTATACTTATTATTCTTATTTTTATCAACCTAACTCATATTATTAGCCATATTATGCTTATATGATCGATAGAACGACAATTACTATACTTATTACTCTTATTATTATCAATCTAACTCATATTATTAACCATATTATGCAGATATGACCGTTAGAACTATAATTACTATACTCATTACTCTTATTATTATCAATCTAACTCATATTATTAGCCATATTATGCATATATGATCGATAGAACGACAATTACTATACTTATTATTCTTATTTTTATCAATCTAACTCATATTATTAACCATATTATGCAGATATGACCGTTAGAACTATAATTACTATACTCATTACTCTTATTATTATCAATCTAACTCATATTATTAGCCATATTATGCTTATATGATCGATAGAACGACAATTACTATACTTATTATTCTTATTTTTATCAACCTAACTCATATTATTAGCCATATTATGCTTATATGATCGATAGAACGACAATTACTATACCTATTACACTCACTATTATCAATTTAACTCATGTTATTAACCATATTATGCAGATATGATCGATAGCACGACATTTACTATACTTATTACTCTTATTATTATCAATCTAACTCATATTATTAGCCATATTATGCTTAAATGATCGATAGAACGACAATTACTATCCTTATTACTCTTATTATTATCAATCAAACTCATATTATTAGCCTTAATATGCTTATATGATCGACAGAACGACAATTACTATACGTATTACACTCACTGTTATCAATCTAACTCACATTATTAACCATATTATGCTAATTTGATCGATAGAACGACAATCACTATACTTATTACTCTTATTATTATCAATCTAACTCATATTATTAGCCATATTATGCTTAAATGATCGATAGAACGACAATTGCTATACTTATTACTCTTATTATTATCAATCTAACTCATATTATTAGCCGTATTATGCTTATATGATCGATAGAACGACAATTACTGTACTTATTACTCTTATCATTATCGATCTAACTCCTATTATTAGCCATATTATGCTTATATGATCGATAGAACTACAATTACTATACACATTACTCTTATTATTATCAATCTAACTCATATTATTAGCCATATTATGCATATATGATCTATAGAACGACAATTACTGTACTTATTACTCTTATCATTATCGATCTAACTCATATTATTAGCCATGTTATGCTTATATGATCGATAGAACGACAATTACTGTACTTATTGCTCTTATCATTATCGATCTAACTCATATTATTAGCCATGTTATGCTTATTTGATCGATAGAACGACAATTACTGTACTTATTACTCTTATTATTATCAATCTAACTCATATTATTAGCCATATTATGCTTAAATGATCGATAGAACGACAATTACTATACTTAATACTCTTATTATTATCAATCTAACCCATATTATTAGCCGTATTATGCTTATATGATCGATAGAACGACAATTACTGTACTTATCACTCTTATCATTATCGATCTAACTCATATTATTAGCCATATTATGCTTATATGATCGATAGAACGACAATTACTATACTTATTATTCTTATTTTTATCAACCTAACTCATATTATTAGCCATATTATGCTTAAATGATCGATAGAACGACAATTACTTAACTTATTACTCGCATTATTATCGATCTAACTCCTATTATTAGCCACATTATGCTTATATGATCGATAGAACTACAATTACTATACACATTACTCTTATTATTATCAATCTAACTCATATTATTAGCCATATTATGCATATATGATCTATAGAACGACAATTACTGTACTTATTACTCTTATCATTATCGATCTAACTCATATTATTAGCCATGTTATGCTTATATGATCGATAGAACGACAATTACTGTACTTATTGCTCTTATCATTATCGATCTAACTCATATTATTAGCCATGTTATGCTTATTTGATCGATAGAACGACAATTACTGTACTTATTACTCTTATTATTATCAATCTAACTCATATTATTAGCCATATTATGCTTAAATGATCGATAGAACGACAATTACTATACTTAATACTCTTATTATTATCAATCTAACCCATATTATTAGCCGTATTATGCTTATATGATCGATAGAACGACAATTACTGTACTTATCACTCTTATCATTATCGATCTAACTCATATTATTAGCCATATTATGCTTATATGATCGATAGAACGACAATTACTATACTTATTATTCTTATTTTTATCAACCTAACTCATATTATTAGCCATATTATGCTTAAATGATCGATAGAACGACAATTACTATACTTATTACTCTTATTATTATGAATCTAACTCATATTATTAACCATATTATGCTTATATGATCGATAGAACGACAATTACTATACTTATTACACTCACTATTATCAATCTAACTCATGTTATTAACCATATTATGCAGATATGATCGATAGCACGACATTTACTATACTTATTACTCTTATTAATATCAATCTAACTCATATTATTAGCCATATTATGCTTAAATGATCGATAGAACGACAATTACTATCCTTATTACTCTTATTATTATCAATCAAACTCATATTATTAGCCATATTATGCTTATATGATCGACAGAACGGCAATTACTATACTTATTACACTCACTATTATCAATCTAACTCATGTTATTAACCATATTATGCAGATATGATCGATAGCACGACATTTACTATACTTATTACTCTTATTATTATCAATCTAACTCATATTATTAGCCATATTATGCTTAAATGATCGATAGAACGACAATTACTATCCTTATTACTCTTATTATTATCAATCAAACTCATATTATTAGCCATATTATGCTTATATGATCGACAGAACGACAATTACTATACTTATTACACTCACTGTTATCAATCTAACTCACATTATTAACCATATTATGCTAATTTGATCGATAGAACGACAATCACTATACTTATTACTCTTATTATTATCAATCTAACTCATATTATTAGCCATATTATGCTTAAATGATCGATAGAACGACAATTACTATACTTATTACTCTTATTATTATGAATCTAACTCATATTATTAACCATATTATGCAGATATGATCGATAGAACGACAATTACTATACTCACTACTCTTACTATTATCAACCTAACTCATATTATTAGCCATGTTATGCTTAAATGATCGACAGAACGACAATTACTATACTTATTACACACACTGTTATCAATCTAACTAATATTATTAACCATATTATGCTAATTTGATCGATAGAACGACAATCACTATACTTATTACTCTTATTATTATCAACCTAACTCATATTATTAGCCATATTATGCTTATTTGATCGATAGAACGACAATTACTATACTTATTACTCTTATTATTATAAATCTAACTCATATTATTAACCATATTATGCTGATATGATCGATAGAACTACAATTACCATACACATTACTCTTATTATTATCAATCTAACTCATATTATTAACCATATTATGCTTATATGATCGATAGAACGACAATTACTATACTTATTACTCTTATTATTATCAATCTAACTCATATTATTAACCATATTATGCAGATATGACCGTTAGAACTATAATTACTATACTCATTACTCTTATTATTATCAATCTAACTCATATTATTAGCCATATTATGCTTATATGATCGATAGAACGACAATTACTATACTTATTATTCTTATTTTTATCAACCTAACTCATATTATTAGCCATATTATGCTTAAATGATCGATAGAACGACAATTACTATACTTATTACTCTTATTATTATCAATCTAACTCATATTATTAGCCGTATTATGCTTATATGATCGATAGAACGACAATTACTGTACTTATTACTCTTATCATTATCGATCTAACTCCTATTATTAGCCATATTATGCTTATATGATCGATAGAACTACAATTACTATACACATTACTCTTATTATTATCAATCTAACTCATATTATTAGCCATATTATGCATATATGATCTATAGAACGACAATTACTGTACTTATTACTCTTATCATTATCGATCTAACTCATATTATTAGCCATGTTATGCTTATATGATCGATAGAACGACAATTACTGTACTTATTGCTCTTATCATTATCGATCTAACTCATATTATTAGCCATGTTATGCTTATTTGATCGATAGAACGACAATTACTGTACTTATTACTCTTATTATTATCAATCTAACTCATATTATTAGCCATATTATGCTTAAATGATCGATAGAACGACAATTACTATACTTAATACTCTTATTATTATCAATCTAACCCATATTATTAGCCGTATTATGCTTATATGATCGATAGAACGACAATTACTGTACTTATCACTCTTATCATTATCGATCTATCTCATATTATTAGCCATATTATGCTTATATGATCGATAGAACGACAATTACTATACTTATTATTCTTATTTTTATCAACCTAACTCATATTATTAGCCATATTATGCTTAAATGATCGATAGAACGACAATTACTTAACTTATTACTCGCATTATTATCGATCTAACTCCTATTATTAGCCATATTATGCTTATATGATCGATAGAACTACAATTACTATACACATTACTCTTATTATTATCAATCTAACTCATATTATTAGCCATATTATGCATATATGATCTATAGAACGACAATTACTGTACTTATTACTCTTATCATTATCGATCTAACTCATATTATTAGCCATGTTATGCTTATATGATCGATAGAACGACAATTACTGTACTTATTGCTCTTATCATTATCGATCTAACTCATATTATTAGCCATGTTATGCTTATTTGATCGATAGAACGACAATTACTGTACTTATTACTCTTATTATTATCAATCTAACTCATATTATTAGCCATATTATGCTTAAATGATCGATAGAACGACAATTACTATACTTAATACTCTTATTATTATCAATCTAACCCATATTATTAGCCGTATTATGCTTATATGATCGATAGAACGACAATTACTGTACTTATCACTCTTATCATTATCGATCTAACTCATATTATTAGCCATATTATGCTTATATGATCGATAGAACGACAATTACTATACTTATTATTCTTATTTTTATCAACCTAACTCATATTATTAGCCATATTATGCTTAAATGATCGATAGAACGACAATTACTATACTTATTACTCTTATTATTATGAATCTAACTCATATTATTAACCATATTATGCTTATATGATCGATAGAACGACAATTACTATACTTATTACACTCACTATTATCAATCTAACTCATGTTATTAACCATATTATGCAGATATGATCGATAGCACGACATTTACTATACTTATTACTCTTATTAATATCAATCTAACTCATATTATTAGCCATATTATGCTTAAATGATCGATAGAACGACAATTACTATCCTTATTACTCTTATTATTATCAATCAAACTCATATTATTAGCCATATTATGCTTATATGATCGACAGAACGACAATTACTATACTTATTACACTCACTATTATCAATCTAACTCATGTTATTAACCATATTATGCAGATATGATCGATAGCACGACATTTACTATACTTATTACTCTTATTATTATCAATCTAACTCATATTATTAGCCATATTATGCTTAAATGATCGATAGAACGACAATTACTATACTTATTATTCTTATTTTTATCAACCTAACTCATATTATTAGCCATATTATGCTTATATGATCGATAGAACGACAATTACTATACTTATTACTCTTATTATTATAAATCTAACTCATATTATTAGCCATATTATGCTTGTATGATCGATAGCACGACATTTACTATACTTATTACTCTTATCATTATCGATCTAACTGATATTATTAGCCATATTATGCTTATATGATCGATAGAACGACAATTACTATACTTATTACTCTTATTATTATAAATCTAACTCATATTATTAGCCATATTATGCTTATATGATCGATAGAACTACAATTACTATACTTATTACTCTTATTATTATCAATCTAACTCATATTATTAGCCGTATTATGCTTAAATGATCGATAGAACGACAATTACTATACTTATTACTCTTATTATTATCAATCTAACTCATATTATTAGCCGTATTATGCTTAAATGATCGATAGAACGACAATTACTATACTCACTCCTCTTAATATTATCAATCCAACTCATATTATTAGTCATATTATGCTTATATGATCGACAGAACGACAATTACTATACTTATTACACTTACTATTATCAATCTAACTCATATTATTAGCCATATTATGCCTATATGATCGATAGAACGACAATTACTATACTTATTACACTTACTATTATCAATCTAACTCATATTATTAGCCATATTATGCCTATATGATCGATAGAACGACAATTACTATACTTATTACTCTTACTATTATCAATCTAACTCATATTATTAGCCATATTATGCAGATATGATCCATAGAACTACAATTACTATACACATTACTCTTATTATTATCAATCTAACTCATATTATTAGCCATATTATGCATATATGATCTATAGAACGACAATTACTGTACTTATTACTCTTATCATTATCGATCTAACTCATGTTATTAACCATATTATGCAGATATGATCGATAGCACGACATTTACTATACTTATTACTCTTATTATTATCAATCTAACTCATATTATTAGCCATATTATGCTTAAATGATCGATAGAACGACAATTACTATCCTTATTACTCTTATTATTATCAATCTAACTCATATTATTAACCATATTATGCAGATATGACCGTTAGAACTATAATTACTATACTCATTACTCTTATTATTATCAATCTAACTCATATTATTAGCCATATTATGCTTATATGATCGATAGAACGACAATTACTATACTTATTATTCTTATTTTTATCAACCTAACTCATATTATTAACCATATTATGCTTAAATGATCGATAGAACGACAATTACTATCCTTATTACTCTTATTATTATCAATCAAACTCATATTATTAGCCTTATTATGCTTATATGATCGATAGAACGACAATTACTATACTTATTACTCTTATTATTATCAATCTAACTCATATTATTAACCATATTATGCTTGTATGATCGATAGAACGACAATTACTATACTTATTACTCTTATTATTATCAACCTAACTCATATTATTAGCCATATTATGCTTATATGATCGATAGAACGACAATTACTATACTTATTACTCTTATTATTATGAATCTAACTCATATTATTAACCATATTATGCAGATATGATCGATAGAACGACAATTACTATACTCACTACTCTTACTATTATCAACCTAACTCATATTATTAACCATATTATGCTAATTTGATCGATAGAACGACAATCACTATACATATTACTCTTATTATTATCAACCTAACTCATATTATTAGCCATATTATGCTTATATGATCGATAGATCGACAATTACTATACTTATTACACTCACTATTATCAATCTTACTCATATTATTAACAATATTATGCAGATATGATCGATAGCACGAAATTTACTATACTTAATACTCTTATTATTATCAACCTAACTCATATTATTAGCCATATTATGCTTATATGATCGATACAACGACAATTACTATACTTATTATTCTTATTTTTATCAACCTAACTCATATTATTAGCCATATTATGCTTAAATGATCGATAGAACGACAATTACTATACTTATTACTCTTATTATTATGCATCTAACTCATATTATTAACCATGTTATGCAGATACGATCGATAGATCTACAATTACTATACTTATTACTCTTATTATTATCAATCTAACTCATATTATTAGCCGTATTATGCTTAAATGATCGATAGAACGACAATTACTATACTTATTACTCTTATTATTATCAATCTAACTCATATTATTAGCTGTATTATGCTTAAATGATCGATAGAACGACAATTACTATACTCACTCCTCTTAATATTATCAATCCAACTCATATTATTAGTCATATTATGCTTATATGATCGACAGAACGACAATTACTATACTTATTACACTTACTATTATCAATCTAACTCATATTATTAGCCATATTATGCCTATATGATCGATAGAACGACAATTGCTATACTTATTACACTTACTATTATCAATCTAACTCATATTATTAGCCATATTATGCCTATATGATCGATAGAACGACAATTACTATACTTATTACTCTTATTATTATCAATCTAACTCATATTATTAGCCATATTATGCTTATATGATGGACAGAACGACAATTACTATACTTATTACACACACTGTTATAAATCTAACTCATATTATTAACCATATTATGCTAATTTGATCGATAGAACGACAATCACTGTACTTATTACTCTTATTATTATCAACCTAACTCATATTATTAGCCATATTATGCTTATATGATCGATAGAACGACAATTACTATACTTATTATTCTTATTTTTATCAACCTAACTCATATTATTAGCCATATTATGCTTAAATGATCGATAGAACGACAATTACTATACTTATTACTCCTATTATTATGAATCTAACTCATATTATTAACCATATTATGCATATATGATCGATAGCACGACATTTACGATACTTATTACTCTTATCATTATCGATGTAACTGATATTATTAGCCATATTATGCTTATATGATCGATAGAACGACAATTACTATACTTATTACTCTTATTATTATAAATCTAACACATATTATTAGCCATATTATGCTTGTATGATCGATAGAACGACAATTACTATACTTATTGCTCTTATTATTATCAATCTAACTCATATTATTAGCCATATTATGCTTATATGATCGATAGAACTACAATTACTATACTTATTACTCTTATTATTATCTATCTAACTCATATTATTAACCATATTATGCTTATATGATCGATAGAACGACAATCACTATACTTATTACTCTTATTATTATCCACCTAACTCATATTATTACCCATATTATGCAGATATGATCGATAGATCGACAATTACTATACTTATTACACTCACTATTATCAATCTAACTCATATTATTAACAATATTATGCAGATATGATCGATAGCACGAAATTTACTATACTTAATACTCTTATTATTATCAACCTAACTCATATTATTAGCCATATTATGCTTATATGATCGATACAACGACAATTACTATACTTATTATTCTTATTTTTATCAACCTAACTCATATTATTAGCCATATTATGCTTAAATGATCGATAGAACGACAATTACTATACTTATTACTCTTATTATTATGAATCTAACTCATATTATTAACCATGTTATGCAGATACGATCGATAGAACTACAATTACTATACTTATTACTCTTATTATTATCAATCTAACTCATATTATTAGCCGTATTATGCTTAAATGATCGATAGAACGACAATTACTATACTTATTACTCTTATTATTATCAATCTAACTCATATTATTAGCTGTATTATGCTTAAATGATCGATAGAACGACAATTACTATACTCACTCCTCTTAATATTATCAATCCAACTCATATTATTAGTCATATTATGCTTATATGATCGACAGAACGACAATTACTATACTTATTACACTTACTATTATCAATCTAACTCATATTATTAGCCATATTATGCCTATATGATCGATAGAACGACAATTACTATACTTATTACACTTACTATTATCAATCTAACTCATATTATTAGCCATATTATGCCTATATGATCGATAGAACGACAATTACTATACTTATTACTCTTACTATTATCAATCTAACTCATATTATTAGCCATATTATGCAGATATGATCCATAGAACTACAATTACTATACACATTACTCTTATTATTATCAATCTAACTCATATTATTAGCCATATTATGCATATATGATCTATAGAACGACAATTACTGTACTTATTACTCTTATCATTATCGATCTAACTCATGTTATTAACCATATTATGCAGATATGATCGATAGCACGACATTTACTATACTTATTACTCTTATTATTATCAATCTAACTCATATTATTAGCCATATTATGCTTAAATGATCGATAGAACGACAATTACTATCCTTATTACTCTTATTATTATCAATCTAACTCATATTATTAACCATATTATGCAGATATGACCGTTAGAACTATAATTACTATACTCATTACTCTTATTATTATCAATCTAACTCATATTATTAGCCATATTATGCTTATATGATCGATGGAACGACAATTACTGTACTTGTTGCTCTTATCATTATCGATCTAACTCCTATTATTAGCCATATTATGCTTATATGATCGATAGAACGACAATTACTATACTTATTACTCTTATTATTATCAATCTAACTCATATTATTAACCATATTATGCTTGTATGATCGATAGAACGACAATTACTATACTTATTATTCTTATTTTTATCAACCTAACTCATATTATTAACCATATTATGCTTAAATGATCGATAGAACGACAATTACTATCCTTATTACTCTTATTATTATCAATCAAACTCATATTATTAGCCATATTATGCTTATATGATCGATAGAACGACAATTACTATACTTATTACTCTTATTATTATCAATCTAACTCATATTATTAACCATATTATGCAGATATGACCGTTAGAACTATAATTACTATACTCATTACTCTTATTATTATCAATCTAACTCATATTATTAGCCATATTATGCTTATATGATCGATGGAACGACAATTACTGTACTTGTTGCTCTTATCATTATCGATCTAACTCATATTATTAGGCATATTATGCTTATGTGATCGATAGAACGACAATTACTATACTTATTACTCTTATTATTATAAATCTAACTCATATTATTAGCCATATTATGCTTATATGATCGATAGAACGACAATTACTATACTTATTATTCTTATTTTTATCAACCTAACTCATATTATTAGCCATATTATGCTTATATGATCGATAGAACGACAATTACTATACTTATTACACTCACTATTATCAATCTAACTCATGTTATTAACCATATTATGCAGATATGATCGATAGCACGACATTTAATATACTTATTACTCTTATTATTATCAATCTAACTCATATTATTAGCCATATTATGCTTAAATGATCGATAGAACGACAATTACTATCCTTATTACTCTTATTATTATCAATCAAACTCATATTATTAGCCTTATTATGCTTATATGATCGACAGAACGACAATTACTATACTTATTACACTCACTGTTATCAATCTAACTCACATTATTAACCATATTATGCTAATTTGATCGATAGAACGACAATCACTATACTTATTGCTCTTATTATTATCAATCTAACTCATATTATTAGCCATATTATGCTTAAATGATCGATAGAACGACAATTACTATACTTATTACTCTTATTATTATCAATCTAACTCATATTATTAGCCGTATTATGCTTATATGATCGATAGAACGACAATTACTGTACTTATTACTCTTATCATTATCGATCTAACTATTATTATTAGCCATATTATGCTTATATGATCGATAGAACGACAATTACTATACTTATTACTCTTATTATTATCAATCTAACTCATATTATTAACCATATTATGCTTGTATGATCGATAGAACGACAATTACTATACTTATTACTCTTATTATTATCAACCTAACTCATATTATTAGCCATATTATGCTTATATGATCGATAGAACGACAATTACTATACTTATTACTGTTATTATTATGAATCTAACTCATATTATTAACCATATTATGCAGATATGATCGATAGAACGACAATTACTATACTCACTACTCTTACTATTATCAACCTAACTCATATTATTAACCATATTATGCTAATTTGATCGATAGAACGACAATCACTATACTTATTACTCTTATTATTATTAACCTAACTCATATTATTAGCCATATTATGCTTATATGATCGATAGAACGACAATTACTATACTTATTATTCTTATTTTTATCAACCTAACTCATATTATTAGCCATATTATGCTTATATGATCGATAGAACGACAATTACTATACTTATTACTCTTATTATTATCAATCTAACTCATATTATTAACCATATTATGCAGATATGACCGTTAGAACTATAATTACTATACTCATTACTCTTATTATTATCAATCTAACTCATATTATTAGCCATATTATGCTTATATGATCGATGGAACGACAATTACTGTACTTGTTGCTCTTATCATTATCGATCTAACTCATATTATTAGGCATATTATGCTTATGTGATCGATAGAACGACAATTACTATACTTATTACTCTTATTATTATAAATCTAACTCATATTATTAGCCATGTTATGCTTATATGATCGATAGAACGACAATTACTATACTTATTATTCTTATTTTTATCAACCTAACTCATATTATTAGCCATATTATGCTTATATGATCGATAGAACGACAATTACTATACTTATTACACTCACTATTATCAATCTAACTCATGTTATTAACCATATTATGCAGATATGATCGATAGCACGACATTTAATATACTTATTACTCTTATTATTATCAATCTAACTCATATTATTAGCCATATTATGCTTAAATGATCGATAGAACGACAATTACTATCCTTATTACTCTTATTATTATCAATCAAACTCATATTATTAGCCTTATTATGCTTATATGATCGACAGAACGACAATTACTATACTTATTACACTCACTGTTATCAATCTAACTCACATTATTAACCATATTATGCTAATTTGATCGATAGAACGACAATCACTATACTTATTACTCTTATTATTATCAATCTAACTCATATTATTAGCCATATTATGCTTAAATGATCGATAGAACGACAATTACTATACTTATTACTCTTATTATTATCAATCTAACTCATATTATTAGCCGTATTATGCTTATATGATCGATAGAACGACAATTACTGTACTTATTACTCTTATCATTATCGATCTAACTCCTATTATTAGCCATATTATGCTTATATGATCGATAGAACGACAATTACTATACTTATTACTCTTATTATTATCAATCTAACTCATATTATTAACCATATTATGCTTATATGATCGATAGAACGACAATTACTATACTTATTACTCTTATTATTATCAACCTAACTCATATTATTAGCCATATTATGCTTATATGATCGATAGAACGACAATTACTATACTTATTACTCTTATTATTATGAATCTAACTCATATTATTAACCATATTATGCAGATATGATCGATAGAACGACAATTACTATACTCACTACTCTTACTATTATCAACCTAACTCATATTATTAGACATATTATGCTTAAATGATCGACAGAACGACAATTACTATACTTATTACACACACTGTTATCAATCTAACTCATGTTATTAACCATATTATGCAGATATGCTCGATAGCACGACATTTACTATACTTATTACTCTTACTATTATCAATCTAACTCATATTATTAGCCATATTATGCTTAAATGATCGATAGAGCGACAATTACTATACTTATTATTCTTATTTTTATCAACCTAACTCATATTATTAGCCATATTATGCTTAAATGATCGATAGAACGACAATTACTATACTTCTTACTCTTATTATTATGAATCTAACTCATATTATTAACCATATTATGCTTATATGATCGATAGAACGACAATTACTATACTTATTACACTCACTATTATCAATCTAACTCATGTTATTAATCATATTATGCAGATATGATCGATAGCACGACATTTACTATACTTATTACTCTTATTATTATCAATCTATCTCATATTATTAGCCATATTATGCTTAAATGATCGATAGAACGACAATTACTATCCTTATTACTCTTATTATTATCAATCAAACTCATATTATTAGCCACATTATGCTTATATGATCGACAGAACGACAATTACTATACTTATTACACTCACTGTTATCAATGTAACTCACATTATTAACCATATTATGCTAATTTGATCGATAGAACGACAATCACTATACTTATTACTCTTATTATTATCAATCTAACTCATATTATTAGCCATATTATGCTTAAATGATCGATAGAACGACAATTACTATACTTATTACACTTATTATTATCAATCTAACCCATATTATTAGCCGTATTATGCTTATATGATCGATAGAACGACAATTACTGTACTTATTACTCTTATCATTATCGATCTAACTCATATTATTAGCCATATTATGCTTATATGATCGATAGAACGACAATTACTATACTTATTATTCTTATTTTTATCAACCTAACTCATATTATTAGCCATGTTATGCTTAAATGATCGACAGAACGACAATTACTATACTTATTACACACACTGTTATCAATCTAACTCATATTATTAACCATACTATGCTAATTTGATCGATAGAACGACAATCACTATACTTATTACTCTTATTATTATCAACCTAACTCATATTATTAGCCATATTATGCTTATTTGATCGATAGAACGACAATTACTATACTTATTACTCTTATTATTATAAATCTAACTCATATTATTAACCATATTATGCTGATATGATCGATAGAACTACAATTACCATACTCATTACTCTTATTATTATCAATCTAACTCATATTATTAACCATATTATGCTTTTATGATCGATAGAACGACAATTACTATACTTACTACACTCACTATTATCAATCTAACTCATGTTATTAACCATATTATGCAGATATGATCGATAGAACGACAATTACTATACTTATTACTCTTACTATTATCAATCTATCTCATATTATTAGCCATATTACGCATATATGATCGATAGAACGACAATTACTGTACTTATTACTCATATCATTATCGATCTAACTCATATTAATAGCCATATTATGCATATATGATCGATAGAACGACAATTACTATACTTATTACTCTTATTATTATCAATCTAACTCATATTATTAGCCATATTATGCTTATATGATGGACAGAACGACAATTACTATACTTATTACACACACTGTTATCAATCTAACTCATATTATTAACCATATTATGCTAATTTGATCGATAGAACGACAATCACTATACTTATTACTCTTATTATTATCAACCTAACTTATATTATTAGCCATATTATGCTTATATGATCGATAGAACGACAATTACTATACTTATTATTCTTATTTTTATCAACCTAACTCATATTATTAGCCATATTATGCTTGTATGATCGATAGAACGACAATTACTATACTTATTGCTCTTATTATTATCAATCTAACTCATATTATTAGCCATATTATGCTTATATGATCGATAGAACTACAATTACTATACTTATTACTCTTATTATTATCTATCTAACTCATATTATTAACCATATTATGCTTATATGATCGATAGAACGACAATCACTATACTTATTACTCTTATTATTATCCACCTAACTCATATTATTACCCATATTATGCAGATATGATCGATAGATCGACAATTACTATACTTATTACACTCACTATTATCAATCTAACTCATATTATTAACAATATTATGCAGATATGATCGATAGCACGAAATTTACTATACTTATTACTCTTATTATTATCAACCTAACTCATATTATTAGCCATATTATGCTTATATGATCGATACAACGACAATTACTATACTTATTATTCTTATTTTTATCAACCTAACTCATATTATTAGCCATATTATGCTTAAATGATCGATAGAACGACAATTACTATACTTATTACTCTTATTATTATGAATCTAACTCATATTATTAACCATGTTATGCAGATACGATCGGTAGAACTACAATTACTATACTTATTACTCTTATTATTATCAATCTAACTCATATTATTAGCCGTATTATGCTTAAATGATCGATAGAACGACCAATTACTATACTTATTACTCTTATTATTATCAATCTAACTCATATTATTAGCCGTATTATGCTTAAATGATCGATAGAACGACAATTACTATACTCACTCCTCTTAATATTATCAATCCAACTCATATTATTAGTCATATTATGCTTATATGATCGACAGAACGACAATTACTATACTTATTACACTTACTGTTATCAATCTAACTCATATTATTAGCCATATTATGCCTATATGATCGATAGAACGACAATTACTATACTTATTACACTTACTATTATCAATCTAACTCATATTATTAGCCATATTATGCTTATATGATCGACAGAACGACAATTACTATACTTATTACACTCACTGTTATCAATCTAACTCACATTATTAACCATATTATGCTAATTTGATCGATAGAACGACAATCACTATACTTATTACTCTTATTATTATCAATCTAACTCATATTATTAGCCATATTATGCTTAAATGATCGATAGAACGACAATTACTATACTTATTACTCTTATTATTATCAATCTAACTCATATTATTAGCCGTATTATGCTTATATGATCGATAGAACGACAATTACTGTACTTATTACTCTTATCATTATCGATCTAACTCCTATTATTAGCCATATTATGCTTATATGATCGATAGAACGACAATTACTATACTTATTACTCTTATTATTATCA